>NC_090256.1:1047494-1117494 GCF_037325665.1 Littorina saxatilis | reverse complement strand
TTCTGTTCTGTACACTACTTTCTTGTCAGTGTATTCTGTTCTGTACACTACTTTCTTGTCAGATAGCTTGTGTCTGCGTTTGTAAGGTTCATTGTGTCCCAGATTGACGTGCCAAACGCTGCGCTATATTAATATTATTATGCTGTCAGGCTGCCCTGTGCGGCTTCAATTAATCCAGCAATTTGTTACAATTATCTGCGCTGTAATCTCTCCACTGCCTCATCTGGTCTAGTAATTTTGGCCTTGCCAGAAAACTAGCTTTGAAATGGTGATGTTTTGGCTCAACTTTTTGCTTTCTATTTTTCAGAGTAGATATTCATCCTTGCTTTCACAGAAAGTCAGTCACCACTGGCCAGGGCCTTCTTGAGATAATTTAAACTATGTCCACACTATGACTAAATAGATTTTTGAAACCGAAAATGTTATCCTCAGCTGTGTTTTCATTTTTTCAAAAATCCGGACCAGAGGAAAATATTAAATACCTTCTCCTTTAAAGTTAATATATGGAAGCTCCATTGGTTGCTCATATTTCTTCCAGAATTTCTCTTAATTCTTTAAAATTTGATAGTACAATTATTTACAGAAGCTGTAGTTTTGTTGAAATAATCAATGTAACCCTTTGTAAAACACAACGATAGAAAACAAAAGTCACCAATCAACTCGAAACAGTGACTAGTGTTTTTAGTATCTGGTCTTTACATTTTACAGGAAACAGTTGTGAGAAATACGAATCTACTGGTACTTAATTTATCTCCTCTTGCCGGATGCTAAACTTTAAGTTATAAGTATCAGTCGTGCTGCTATTGTCCCATTTTGTACAAATTTAGGATAATCAGCTTTGACTTTTACTGTTGATTTAGGTACTGCAGTAAAATTCCACATTTATTGTAATTGTATACAGTCATGATGTATGTATTATGAGTCATGGCTTTGTTGAGGTACGTACTTTCCCTTTCAGTACTTTTTTCAGGTCAACACAGGATGAGCATAACTTTAAATGTGTATAATTGTTTAACGTTCTACATGTCTACACAAATGGACAATGGACAGAATAGGTAGACACAAAGACTGGCAGATTGCAACATGTACAGGCACTAGCACACACACACACACACAGTCACACAGTCACACAAACACACAGTCACAAACAGAGTCACATTGAGCGATTGAAGCACAGGCATGCTCACACAATGACACACACACCAGGGTTCGACACTAGCGGGGGCGGGGGGCGGAACGCCCCAGAGTTTTGTGTTCCGCCCCAAACATTGCCGAAGCTTGGGGCCCACTCCGCCCCAGGATAAATTCCAACAATGACAAACCGAAAATTCTAATGCCAGCAGAGCCAATCACTAAAAATCGCCAGTCAAAGTCGTCACTGAAATTTGCGTTACGATCAATGCCGCAGTCAAGAAAAAAACACATTCAAATCGTCGAAGGACAATGTCGTAAGGGAAATAACTCCCAGATTGCGCTCTTTAGCGTGAGAGATAAGTATCGCCTTCAAATGCCAAACGCAAAATGTGGCGACACATCCCTGGTGTAAAAAGACATGGAAATGAAGATGAAGAACAGGGTGGAGAGAAACGAAAAAAGGAGACCGATGCAGCCAAAAGCGCGAAGCGCTGTTGTAATTTCCATGTCAAATGGTTGAAAGAATTTCCCTAGCTTCAGTACGATGAAGAAAAACAGACAATGCATTGCCGCATGTGAATACTGAGAGTGGGCCCCAGATTTTTTTTTTCCGCCCCAGCAATTTCCATCTCTGGGGCCAGTGTGGCCCCAGGCCAAATAAGTTAGTGTCGACCCCTGCACACTCACATGTACTGCAGTTTACACTCACACAAGTATGATGCCTATGAAATGGACAGACTTGGTCCTCCTGTCTCTGTTACTAGCTAGAGACCATACACCTGGCCACTGAACTGTGCCTGATGCACAGGTAGCAATGTAAACATAAACTGTTGACATTACAAGGTGGGGGGAGGGGGGGGGGCATTTTTGGAGACAACAAACTTTGCAACTAATTAACACTCCTCTTGGACAGCCAAGTTCAGGAGCTCTGCTTGTTTGAGCTGACCACAAGGTTCAGTAGCAAGTGTGGAAAGGGAATGCATGTCACTGAAATGAATTACTTTTTGTGCTTTGCCCACTAAAGCACTTTACTGTCTTTAGCTATTTTATGCAGTGTGTTGTGTTTGCCATTACATATGTGTTTACACTTCGAAATTGACATGTAAATCTCCGTTTTTTGACTCACATGCGAAGCAAAAGTGAGTCTATGTACTCACCCGAGTCGTCCGTCCGTCCGTCCGTCCGGACGTCCGTCCGTCCGTCCGTCCGGAAAACTTTAACGTTGCATATTTCTTGGACACTATTCAGTCTATCAGTACCAAATTTGGCAAGATGGTGTATGATGACAAGGCCCCAAAAAACATACATAGCATCTTGACCTTGCTTCAAGGTCAAGTTCGCAGGGGCCATAAATGTTGCCTAAAAAACAGCTATTTTTCACATTTTTCCCATTTTCTCTGAAGTTTTTGAGATTGAATACCTCACCTATATATGATATATTGGGCAAAGTAAGCCCCATCTTTTGATACCAGTTTGGTTTACCTTGCTTCAAGGTCAAGGTCACAGGAGCTCTTCAAAGTTGGATTGTATACATATTTTGAAGTGACCTTGACCCTGAACTATGGAAGATAACTGTTTCAAACTTAAAAATTATGTGGGGCACATGTTATGCTTTCATCATGAGACACATTTGGTCACATGATCAAGGTCAAGGTCACTTTGACCCTTATGAAATGTGACCAAAATAAGGTAGTGAACCACTAAAAGTGACCATATCTCATGGTAGAAAGAGCCAATAAGCACCATTGTACTTCCTATGTCTTGAATTAACAGCTTTGTGTTGCATGACCTTGGATGACCTTGACCTTGGGTCAAGGTCACATGTATTTTGGTAGGAAAAATGTGTAAAGCATGTGAGTCGTATGGGCTTTGCCCTTCTTGTTATGAAATGATAAGGCCCCCCCCCAAAAAAAGGTCTGTTTACGGTAACATAGGCCCAAAAAATAGGGTCGGTAGGTCGGGATTTTTTTATTTTTATTTATTTTTTTCTCCAAAAAAACATATTTTTACGTTATTTTGCCAAAAATATTTTTTTTCCCAAATGCCAAAAAAAAGTCTAGGGTCGCGCGAAAAAAATAGGGTCGGTCGGGTTACCGTAAACAGACTATTTTTTTTTGGGCCTAACACAAGTAGTTAAATATTAATATGTAGATGATAACAAAAGGGAAAGTTTTGTGATTATAATATTAATAATGTGCCTGTTGCGTAGAATGTAGTCATTGTGAGTCTTTTAAGAGAATTTAAGATGTGAGGAATCCATGTGCCTGTGTTTCAGTATGATGACCATGAGGAGGGGGCTGGCAGCCGCACTGATTTTGGTGGCACTCGTTTGTGTGAAGGGTATGTTCTAATATTGTTCAGGCATGCATGCATACATAGTTGTGGATGTGTATAGTATGTGTATGTGTCATTGTATGTATGTGTGAGAGAGAGAGAGAAAGAGAGAGCATCCTTGCATCTGGGCAGCCTAGGTGCTCTCTGGGCAGAGTCGCAATATTTTTTATGAATTAATGTCTTAATGGATGCTAGTGGCTCATGAAATAAATTCATTACAAAATTCTCACTCAGCACAGGTAACAGGTAGAATTTCTCAGATTGATTCCACTGTACTTACACTGCAGGTTTAGTGTTATGACAGTGAAGTGTCACATCAGCCAAATACTGACACATTTTGAGCTCACACTGCAGGTTTAGTGTTATGACAGTGAAGTGTCACACCAGCCAAATACTGACACAATTTTGAGCTCACACTGCAGGTTTAGTGTTATGACAGTGAAGTGTCACACCAGCCAAATACTGACACATTTTGAGCTTACACTGCAGGTTTAGTGTTATGACAGTGAAGTGTCACACCAGCCAAATACTGACACATTTTGAACTCTAACTGCAGGTTTAGTGTTATGACAGTGAAGTGTCACATCAGCCAAATACTGACACATTTTGAGCTCACACTGCATCATTCCATAGCAGAGGTGGATCCATCTAATTCTAAAAATAGCTTCACCACCTCTACTGAACTTGAGCCAGCCTAGTTGGGCAACAGAGCTAGATGTGTCTTTAGTGGTTCTGGCAGCAATGATAACAGCTTGCTCAGGAATGGGAATGGGAGCAGGATTAGCTCTGTGGGTGGGTGGGGGGGGGGAGACAGGATAGGGGGGGGGGGGGGGTGGAATTCGGCCCAGATGAGGGCTGGAAGAGAGAGAGTGTGTGCAGGGAGGTGTTAATGGCAAGTGAAAAGAGGTCACCATTTTTTTTTTATATCATGTAGGAGTCATAAGCTGCAAATAGCTGTTGTGGGTTTCCCATCTTGTTGTATCACTGCTTTTAAGTGTGTGTGTGTGTGTGTGTGCTTATTGTCAAGGGTTGGGTTGAAAAAAACATCCTTTCTGCTTCTTTAACACTGCAGTAAATAAATAATTTAATATAATCTTATTCATACTGTTTGTTATCGTTAGTCGATCTCATTAATAGTCAAGAAAATTTGATGTATTTTAGTCATTTTTAGCATGAAGATGTACAGGCTCTACAGACTCTGTCTCTCTTAGTCTTAGTCTTATTTAACTCTCCATCAGTTTTGGGTTAGATCTATGGAATTTGAGTAACCCCCTTTTATTTCTGATAAAAATGCTGTCATCATCAAAAGTGACTCATTTTTGTGGCAACAAGTGCTGTGTCCGCTAATTTGCTATAACTTGACATTTCAGCTCAGGGAGGCAACAACCCATGTGTCCGAGAGGACGCCCAGAAGTCTTGCAGCGCTTGCATCTCTACAGCATCAGAGTGTGGCTGGTGTTTGGTTGAGGTGAGCCTGTTTATAATCATAGTGTACAGTGGAACCTTTCTCTAGCGACCTTGAAAATGTTGACAAAAATCAGTCCTTATGGAGGGGGGTCCTTACAGAGGGAGGGGGGCGGGGTCAGGGGGCCACAAAGAAAGTCACCTCAGATTTTCTTAAAAAAAGAAAACAGAGAAGTTTGAGTTGCTGACGACCGTTTCCTCAAGCAAACTGCTTCGATTTCTTGTTTGACATTGTCGATGGTGTCCACCAGTTCTGGTGCATGTTTCAATGCAAAAAGAGTTACCGTATTTGACGGATTACAAGACGCACCGTTTTATAAGCCGCACCCCCGACTTTAAAAAAAAAATTGGGACGAGCCACGTATAGGCCGCGTCACTATATTAGCCGCCATTGAAAAAATATAATCAGATCGTGTCAATCAATCAAAACAACCAGGCAAATGAAAGTACGGTATTTGGCGAAATCGGCTCCGAGAATAAACAAGTGAAACAAAGAAGAAAAGTGAAAAAGTTTGAAGAAAAATATCACACACACAATTTGTAACCAACACACATGTAGTCCCGCCCGGAATAAGCTTTTTTGGGATGATTTACAACTTTAGCGCACATTTCGAGCAGACGAAAACACAACATGGCGGCTCTCGCTCCTCCAACTATCGCGAGACACAAAAAAAACGAAATCGCGCGCGCGCGAGATCCTGATACATCCGGTGTTTCTCTGTACGCTATCTTGTCACGACGACTTGTTGACAAAAGAAGATTCGCGAAAGAAAGAGAAAAGCGTCGAGTCTTGAGTAGAGAGCTAATAAAGTACCGATAATCGCTAATCGAGCGAAATGAAAATCGGTGGCGACTTCCATTTGGTGAATGCTATTCAACTGGTTATAACCGGTTTGTCAGTGATGCGTTACGCTGACTGAGAGTCTTGGCTTTGTCTGACCACAGGCGGAGGTATCGTTCACTGGACCACCACTATGATAGTAAGACTCTGTGGTCTGACAAAGTCGTTACACATGCTGTTAGGTCGGTCCTTAGACGTTAGAGCGGGGTGGTCGCTACACTGGTGACAACTATACAAGGAAACACATCGGTTTAAAAAAAAAGGGTCGTTGTGGCGGGGTAGTTGTTATTAGAGAGGGGGGTCTTTGTGAGGGGTTCGACTGTATTAATTACTAATTGTGCAATTGTTTTGGTAAACCTTCCGCTTGTCGATAGCATGAGGAAGTGTGTCACCCTTAGTAGCATGAGAGTATTAGGGGTTTTGAACTTTAAAATGATAATAATAGTGAACCTTCCTATAACGCAAGTTCCACACATTAAGCTTTACGCACTTACACTTCCAAAGCATGATATTAAGAAAACAAAACACATCATACAAATCATGTAACAAAACACATCATACAAATCATGTAACAAAACACATCATACAAATCATGTAACAAAACACATCATACAAATCATGTAACAAAACACATCATACAAATCATGTAACAAAACACATCATACAAATCATGTAACAAAACACATCATACAAATCATGTAACAAAACACATCATACAAGCATAGCACACATATAATCCCTTTTCTTACAGGTTCCTTGTTGCAATTATTTTGTAAATCAATAAATGCCATCTTCAAATGATCTTTTATCTGCATTTTTTTATTAAAAAGAAAATTAAGGGCATGTTTACATGAGATACTATGGCTTGTTGAAATCAGTACCTACAATGCACATGTATGAGCATCTGACTTTTGCATGCAGCTTTCTGTCTAACCCATTGAGACAGTAATGAAGCCATGATGATCATATTCATGACATCTTCAGCCCAAAATGATGCATACAATGATGACATTGGGATGATCGCATTTCAGGACTATGAGAAGCCAAGATGTGACAAGATTCAGAACCACGCTCGCCCTGATGGGTGTGACCCCTCGGCTATCACCTCTCCGCAGGACAGTCTGTATCTAGAAGAGGTTTGTCTTGTATTTTTCTCTGTGTGTACGTGTGCTTGTTTGTGTGTCAATATGCATGAACAAAAATAAATCCGTTTTTGGCAAAATGGTCATTTTCCAAGAAAGTAGTCAAGCCTTTGTTAATTTTGTTGTTGCTTTTCGTTTACTCTGTCTCTGTCCTTTATCCGACTGAATTTTCTATATTTTTTTAGGTCTCAAAAGAGATTTTTGATTGTATTTTTGCAATTGCATTGTTTCAGAATGTGAAAGTGCGTGATGGAGAGTTGCCAGAGGACGCTGTTCAGCTTCAGCCCCAGCGTGTCAAAATCAAAATCAGACCAAGTAAGAATCAGACCAAGTAAGAATCAGACCAAGTAAGAATCAGACCAAGTAAGAATCAGACCAAGTAAGAATCAGACCAAGTAAGAATCAGACCAAGTAATGGGTGTATAGGTTTCAATCTGTCTGTTTGTATGTTTGCTTGTTTGTCTGTTTGTCCGGTTTAGATGTCTGGTACTTATGGGTCGACTGAGCTGAAATTTGGTATGTTGCCTGGAATTGGGGTACAGACAGTTTTAGTTATGGATGGCCGCAGGAGCGGTCATCTATTGCAATGGGTTCGGAGATCTGACATGTCTCGTTTTGTTACCGTTCTCACGAGATCAGTTACAGTTTTTCTCTCTCTCTCTCTCTCTCTCTCTCTCTCTCTCTCTCTCTCTCTCTCTCTCTCTCTCTCTCTCTGTATCAGTGTATGTATGTCTTTGTCTGGTTCTCCCTCTGAGTCTCTCTGCTTCTGTCTTTCTATGTCTGTCTCTGTTTATGTGTGTGTGTGTGTCTCTCTCTCGCTCTCGCTCTCTTCCATCCGACTCCTGGCACACAGGTCAAAGCAGAGGTTAACTTGAGTGCACGTGTACCTAGCAGGAGGGGGGTGATTCGGGTCAGAAGTGGGGTAAAGCACTTTGGTCTTCAGTCTGTGGGTTATAGCTTTCAGTGGAGAAGATTCCAACATGAAATTGCACTATGCTCTACTATTTATTGATGGCCGCCCTCTTTCTTTAATTAGCTGAGGGCGGTGAACATGTGTCGTTGTTCTGTCGCGATATAACCTTGAACGGTTGAAAACGACGTTAAACACCAAATAAAGAAAGATGTGTCATTGTTTGCCGTTCTCATGAAACATAAGTAATCAATTTATCCACTTGATTATATTCACAACAGGGACCTATCACTCTTCTTTGCATGTTTTTATGCCTACGGATTTTCAAATACTCTGCAGCACATGTAACCCAAATTCAACATGTGCCCGTACAATACCGTGCCGCTTCTTTTATGAAAACATTGCTTCGGCCATGTTGATTTTAATCAACCAATTTTCTTGTATATATATATATACCTTATATTGACAGATGCATAGCCTAGTGGTTTGAACGCTGGCCTCCCATGTGGAAGGTTTGGGTTCAAATTCCCACTGGGCCTGGTAGGTGAAGGGTCCCAGCATACATTTCCCGGAATCGGAGTATGGCTGCCTAGGTGGCGGTGGAAAAACACATGAACCTTATCCTTTGTCTCTTTTGATAAGTGTCCTGACGTTTTGTTTGTGTTGTGCGGCCTGTTCTGTGGTTGTAACGTATGTTTTAAATATGAAGTTGAAAGCAAATGATTTCAAAAAAGAAAAACAAACATGAAGCGGGTGTGGGTTTTAATTGCTGTGTTTAATATGTGTGTAAGCAGGTTTAAATGTTTTCATCATGTTTACTATGTGTCAGCAGGTTTAAATGTTTTCATCAATATGTGTCAGCAGGTTTAAATGTTTTCATCATGTTTAATATGTGTCAGCAGGTTTAAATGTTTTCATCAATATGTGTCAGCAGGTATAAATGTTTTCATCATGTTCAATATGTGTCAGCAGGTTTAAATGTTTTCATCATGTTCAATATGTGTCAGCAGGTATAAATGTTTTCATCATGTTCAATATGTGTCAGCAGGTTTAAATGTTTTCATCATGTTCAATATGTGTCAGCAGGTTTAAATGTTTTCATCATGTTCAATATGTGTCAGCAGGTTTAAATGTTTTCATCATGTTCAATATGTGTCAGCAGGTTTAAATGTTTTCATCATGTTTAATATGTGTCAGCAGGTTTAAATGTTTTCATCGTGTTTAATATGTGTGTCAGCAGGTTTAAATGTTTTCATCAATATGTGTCAGCAGGTTTAAATGTTTTCATCATGTTCAATATGTGTCAGCAGGTTTAAATGTTTTCATCATGTTCAATATGTGTCAGCAGGTTTAAATGTTTTCATCATGTTCAATATGTGTCAGCAGGTTTAAATGTTTTCATCATGTTTAATATGTGTCAGCAGGTTTAAATGTTTTCATCATGTTCAATATGTGTCAGCAGGTTTAAATGTTTTCATCATGTTCAATATGTGTGTCAGCAGGTTTAAATGTTTTCATCATGTTCAATATGTGTGTCAGCAGGTTTAAATGTTTTCATCATGTTCAATATGTGTCAGCAGGTTTAAATGTTTTCATCATGTTCAATACGTGTCAGCAGGTTTAAATGTTTTCATCATGTTCAATATGTGTCAGCAGGTTTAAATGTTTTCATCATGTTCAATGTGTGTCAGCAGGTTTAAATGTTTTCATCATGTTCAATATGTGTCAGCAGGTTTAAATGTTTTCATCATGTTCAATATGTGTCAGCAGGTTTAAATGTTTTCATCATGTTCAATGTGTGTCAGCAGGTTTAAATGTTTTCATGTTCAATATGATTATATGTGTGTCAGCAGGTTTAAATGTTTTCATGTTCAATATGTGTCAGCAGGTTTAAATGTTTTCATCACGTTCAATGTGTGTCAGCAGGTTTAAATGTTTTCATCATGTTCAATATGTGTCAGCAGGTTTAAATGTTTTCATCATGTTTAATATGTGTCAGCAGGTTTAAATGTTTTCATCATGTTCAATATGTGTCAGCAGGTTTAAATGTTTTCATCATGTTCAATATGTGTGTCAGCAGGTTTAAATGTTTTCATCATGTTCAATATGTGTGTCAGCAGGTTTAAATGTTTTCATCATGTTCAATATGTGTCAGCAGGTTTAAATGTTTTCATCATGTTCAATACGTGTCAGCAGGTTTAAATGTTTTCATCATGTTCAATATGTGTCAGCAGGTTTAAATGTTTTCATCATGTTCAATGTGTGTCAGCAGGTTTAAATGTTTTCATCATGTTCAATATGTGTCAGCAGGTTTAAATGTTTTCATCATGTTCAATATGTGTCAGCAGGTTTAAATGTTTTCATCATGTTCAATGTGTGTCAGCAGGTTTAAATGTTTTCATGTTCAATATGATTATATGTGTGTCAGCAGGTTTAAATGTTTTCATGTTCAATATGTGTCAGCAGGTTTAAATGTTTTCATCACGTTCAATGTGTGTCAGCAGGTTTAAATGTTTTCATGTTCAATATGTGTGTCAGCAGGTTTAAATGTTTTCATGTTCAATATGTGTCAGCAGGTTTAAATGTTTTCATCATGTTCAATATGTGTCAGCAGGTTTAAATGTTTTCATGTTCAATATGTGTGTCAGCAGGTTTAAATGTTTTCATCATGTTCAATATGTGTCAGCAGGTTTAAATGTTTTCATGTTCAATATGTGTGTCAGCAGGTTTAAATGTTTTCATCATGTTCAATATGTGTCAGCAGGTTTAAATGTTTTCATCATGTTTAATATGTGTCAGCAGGTTTAAATGTTTTCATCATGTTTAATATGTGTGTCAGCAGGTTTAAATGTTTTCATCATGTTTAATATGTGTCAGCAGGTTTAAATGTTTTCATCATGTTCAATATGTGTCAGCAGGTTTAAATGTTTTCATCATGTTCAATATGTGTGTCAGCAGGTTTAAATGTTTTCATCATGTTCAATATGTGTCAGCAGGTTTAAATGTTTTCATCATGTTTAATATGTGTCAGCAGGTTTAAATGTTTTCATCATGTTCAATATGTGTCAGCAGGTTTAAATGTTTTCATCATGTTCAATACGTGTCAGCAGGTTTACATGTTTTCATCATGTTTAATATGTGTCAGCAGGTTTAAATGTTTTCATCATGTTTAATATGTGTCAGCAGGTTTAAATGTTTTCATCATGTTCAATATGTGTCAGCAGGTTTAAATGTTTTCATCATGTTCAATACGTGTCAGCAGGTTTAAATGTTTTCATCATGTTCAATATGTGTCAGCAGGTTTAAATGTTTTCATCATGTTCAATGTGTGTCAGCAGGTTTAAATGTTTTCATCATGTTCAATATGTGTCAGCAGGTTTAAATGTTTTCATCATGTTCAATATGTGTCAGCAGGTTTAAATGTTTTCATCATGTTCAATGTGTGTCAGCAGGTTTAAATGTTTTCATGTTCAATATGATTATATGTGTGTCAGCAGGTTTAAATGTTTTCATGTTCAATATGTGTCAGCAGGTTTAAATGTTTTCATCACGTTCAATGTGTGTCAGCAGGTTTAAATGTTTTCATGTTCAATATGTGTGTCAGCAGGTTTAAATGTTTTCATGTTCAATATGTGTCAGCAGGTTTAAATGTTTTCATCATGTTCAATATGTGTCAGCAGGTTTAAATGTTTTCATGTTCAATATGTGTGTCAGCAGGTTTAAATGTTTTCATCATGTTCAATATGTGTCAGCAGGTTTAAATGTTTTCATGTTCAATATGTGTGTCAGCAGGTTTAAATGTTTTCATCATGTTCAATATGTGTCAGCAGGTTTAAATGTTTTCATCATGTTTAATATGTGTCAGCAGGTTTAAATGTTTTCATCATGTTTAATATGTGTGTCAGCAGGTTTAAATGTTTTCATCATGTTTAATATGTGTCAGCAGGTTTAAATGTTTTCATCATGTTCAATATGTGTCAGCAGGTTTAAATGTTTTCATCATGTTCAATATGTGTGTCAGCAGGTTTAAATGTTTTCATCATGTTCAATATGTGTCAGCAGGTTTAAATGTTTTCATCATGTTTAATATGTGTCAGCAGGTTTAAATGTTTTCATCATGTTCAATATGTGTCAGCAGGTTTAAATGTTTTCATCATGTTCAATACGTGTCAGCAGGTTTACATGTTTTCATCATGTTTAATATGTGTCAGCAGGTTTACATCCCGCAGTGGGGCACTGCGGTTATGAAATTAAAGGCCCCTCCTGTTTTTGGAACCGCAGGAGCTTTCTAGTTTGCTGTTAGGTAGATTTTTGGTTCCTCTTTTCTGTCATGCTCTCTTTTTCTTCATGAATTCTTTTCTTTTTTCTGCCTTCTTGCTCATTCACCTGTATTTTTTCCAAAAATCTCTTCTCTTGCCGCTTGTCTCGCGATTCATGTATAGTTTAATCTGTTAGTGTTCTGATGTAAGTCCAGCAGTAGATAGGTTAAGCCTATTTTAACATACTGGAAACTGGTAATCTTCCAGTAGGTATTAATTTAGTTTTACTAAAGCCTGCTGGGACACAAGTAATGGGTTAGTGCATTTGTAAACAGGAATCGCTTGACAAGTGGCCCCCTTCATCCCCCCCTTCCTCGTCCTGATATGGCTCTGCGTAGTCGGCTGGACGTTAAGCAACAAATAAACAAACAAACAAAAAAGCAGGTTTACATGTTTTCATCATGTGTAATATGTGTGTCAGCAGGTTTAAATGTTTTCATCATGTTTTCAAATGTTTTCTTATGAATGAACCAGTACTCTGTTTGATTTTAGTTGCAAAGAAAAGTACAAGCGTCAAGTGAATGAAAACTGTGTTGTGATTTTGCAGATAAGCCTGTGAGAATACCAATCACATTCCGTCAAGCTGAGAACTACCCTGTGGACCTGTACTGTGTTGTGATTTTGCAGATAAGCCTGTGAGAATACCAATCACATTCCGTCAAGCTGAGAACTACCCTGTGGACCTGTACTGTGTTGTGATTTTGCAGATAAGCCTGTGAGAATACCAATCACATTCCGTCAAGCTGAGAACTACCCTGTGGACCTGTACTGTGTTGTGATGTTGCAGATAAGCCTGTGAGAATACCAATCACATTCCGTCAAGCTGAGAACTACCCGGTGGACCTGTACTACCTCATGGATCTGTCCAACTCCATGGAGGACGACAAAACCAAACTAGCCGAACTGGGAAACCTTATTGGTGTGTGATTGTCTTAGGGATTAGCTCTGCAGTTCTTTGTGCACAATTTTACAGTTTGAGTATTTAGGTGCTTAGAACTATATTAGGATTTGTGCCATACAAATACCCTTATTATTATTATTATTATTGTTATTTTGTCAGATCCATTGTGGAAGTGTGCGGTTGACACATCTGTTATATGTGACAGCGTTGAACACTATTGTGACTGGCTCTGCCTCTCCCTTATCTTTAATGTGACTGGCTCTGCCTCTCCCTTATCTTTATTGTGACTGGCTCTGCCTCTCCCTTATCTTTATTGTGACTGGCTCTGTCTTTCCCTTATCTTTATTGTGACTGGCTCTGTCTCTCCCTTATCTTTATTGTGACGGGCTCTGTCTCTCCCTTATCTTTATTGTGACTGGCTCTGTCTCTCCCTTGTCTTTATTGTGACTGGCTCTGCCTCTCTCTTATCTTTATTGTGACTGGCTCTGTCTCTCCCTTATCTTTATTGTGACTGGCTCTGTCTCTCCCTTATCTTTATTGTGACTGGCTCTGCCTCTCTCTTATCTTTATTGTGACTGGCTCTGTCTCTCCCTTATCTTTATTGTGACTGGCTCTGTCTCTCCCTTATCTTTATTGTGACTGGCTCTGTCTCTCCCTTATCTTTATTGTGACTGGCTCTGTCTCTCCCTTATCTTTATTGTGACTGGCTCTGTCTCTCCCTTATCTTTATTGTGACTGGCTCTGTCTCTCCCTTATCTTTATTGTGACTGGCTCTGTCTCTCCCTTATCTTTATTGTGACTGGCTCTGTCTCTCCCTTATCTTTATTGTGACTGGCTCTGCCTCTCCCTTATCTTTATTGTGACTGGCTCTGTCTCTCCCTTATCTTTATTGTGACTGGCTCTGTCTCTCCCTTATCTTTATTGTGACTGGCTCTGTCTCTCCCTTATCTTTATTGTGACTGGCTCTGCCTCTCCCTTACCTTTATTGTGACTGGCTCTGCCTCTCCCTTATCTTTATTGTGACTGGCTCTGCCTCTCCCTTTTCTTTATTGTGACTGGCTCTGCCTCTCCCTTATCTTTATTGTGACTGGCTCTACCTCTCCCTTATCTTTATTGTGACTGGCTCTGTCTCTCCCTTATCTTTATTGTGACTGGCTCTGCCTCTCCCTTATCTTTATTGTGACTGGCTCTGTCTCTCCCTTATCTTTATTGTGACTGGCTCTGTCTCTCCCTTACCTTTATTGTGACTGGCTCTGCCTCTCCCTTATCTTTATTGTGACTGGCTCTGCCTCTCCCTTATCTTTATTGTGACTGGCTCTGCCTCTCCCTTACCTTTATTGTGACTGGCTCTGCCTCTCCCTTATCTTTATTGTGACTGGCTCTGTCTCTCCCTTATCTTTATTGTGACTGGCTCTGCCTCTCCCTTATTGTGACTGGCTCTGCCTCTCCCTTTTCTTTATCGTGACTGGCTCTGCCTCTCCCTTATCTTTATTGTGACTGGCTCTACCTCTCCCTTATCTTTGTTGTGACTGGCTCTGTCTCTCCCTTATCTTTATTGTGACTGGCTCTGTCTCTCCCTTATCTTTATTGTGACTGGCTCTGTCTCTCCCTTATCTTTATTGTGACTGGCTCTGCCTCTCCCTTATCTTTGTTGTGACTGGCTCTGCCTCTCCCTTATCTTTGTTGTGACTGGCTCTGTCTCTCCCTTATCTTTATTGTGACTGGCTCTGCCTCTCCCTTATCTTTGTTGTGACTGGCTCTGTCTCTCTCTTATCTTGATTGTGACTGGCTCTGCCTCTCCCTTATTGTGACTGGCTCTGTCTCTCCCTTATCTTTATTGTGACTGGCTCTGTCTCTCCCTTATCTTTGTTGTGACTGGCTCTGTCTCTCCCTTACCTTTATTGTGACTGGCTCTGCCTCTCCCTTATCTTTATTGTGACTGGCTCTGTCTCTCCCTTGTCTTTATTGTGGCTGGCTCTGCCTCTCCCTTATCTTTATTGTGACTGGCTCTGCCTCTCCCTTATCTTTATTGTGACTGGCTCTGTCTCTCCCTTGTCTTTATTGTGACTGGCTCTGCCTCTCCCTTATCTTTGTTGTGACTGGCTCTGTCTCTCCCTTATCTTTATTGTGGCTGGCTCTGTCTCTCTCTTATCTTTGTTGTGACTGGCTCTGTCTCTCCCTTATCTTTATTGTGACTGGCTCTGTCTCTCCCTTACCTTTATTGTGACTGGCTCTGCCTCTCTCTTATCTTTATTGTGACTGGCTCTGTCTCTCCCTTATCTTTATTGTGGCTGGCTCTGTCTCTCTCTTATCTTTGTTGTGACTGGCTCTGTCTGTCCCTTATCTTTATTGTGACTGGCTCTGTCTGTCCCTTATCTTTATTGTGACTGGCTCTGTCTTTCCCTTATCTTTATTGTGACTGGCTCTGTCTCTCCCTTATCTTTATTGTGACTGGCTCTGTCTCTCCCTTATCTTTATTGTGACTGGCTCTGCCTCTCCCTTATCTTTGTTGTGACTGGCTCTGTCTCTCCCTTCTTTTTATTGTGACTGGCTCTGTCTCTCCCTTATCTTTATTGTGACTGGCTCTGTCTCGCCCTTATCTTTATTGTGACTGGCTCTGTCTCTCCCTTATCTTTATTGTGACTGGCTCTGTCTCTCCCTTATCTTTATTGTGACTGGCTCTGTCTCTCCCTTATCTTTATTGTGACTGGCTCTGCCTCTCCCTTATCTTTATTGTGACTGGCTCTGTCTCTCCCTTATCTTTATTGTGACTGGCTCTGTCTCTCCCTTATCTTTATTGTGACTGGCTCTGTCTCTCCCTTATCTTTATTGTGACTGGCTCTGTCTCCCCCTTATCTTTATTGTGACTGGCTCTGTCTCTCTCTTATCTTGATTGTGACTGGCTCTGCCTCTCCCTTATCTTTATTGTGACTGGCTCTGTCTCTCCCTTATCTTTATTGTGACTGGCTCTGTCTCTCCCTTATTGTGACTAGCTCTGTCTCTCCCTTATCTTTATTGTGACTGGCTCTGTCTCTCCTTTCTCTTTATTGTGACTGGCTCTGCCTCTCCCTTCTCTTTATTGTGACTGGCTCTGTCTCTCCCTTATCTTGATTGTGACTGGCTCTGTCTCTCCCTTCTCTTTATTGTGACTGGCTCTGTCTTTCCCTTGTCTTTATTGTGACTGGCTCTGTCTTTCCCTTATCTTTATTGTGACTGGCTCTGTCTCTCCCTTATCTTTATTGTGACTGGCTCTGTCTCTCCCTTGTCTTTATTGTGACTGGCTCTGCCTCTCCCTTATCTTTATTGTGACTGGCTCTGTCTCTCCCTTATCTTTATTGTGACTGGCTCTGTCTCTCCCTTATCTTTATTGTGACTGGCTCTGTCTCTCCCTTATCTTTATTGTGACTGGCTCTGTCTGTCCCTTATCTTTATTGTGACTGGCTCTGTCTCTCCCTTATCTTTATTGTGACTGGCTCTGTCTCTCCCTTGTCTTTATTGTGACTGGCTCTGCCTCTCCCTTATCTTTATTGTGACTGGCTCTGTCTCTCCCTTGTCTTTATTGTGACTGGCTCTGTCTCTCCCTTATCTTTATTGTGACTGGCTCTGCCTCTCCCTTATCTTTATTGTGACTGGCTCTGCCTCTCCCTTGTCTTTATTGTGACTGGCTCTGTCTCTCCCTTATCTTTATTGTGACTGGCTCTGCCTCTCCCTTATCTTTATTGTGACTGGCTCTGCCTCTCCCTTATCTTTATTGTGACTGGCTCTGTCTTTCCCTTATCTTTATTGTGACTGGCTCTGCCTCTCCCTTATCTTTATTGTGACTGGCTCTACCTCTCCCTTGTCTTTATTGTGACTGGCTCTGTCTCTCCCTTATCTTTATTGTGACTGGCTCTGCCTCTCCCTTATCTTTATTGTGACTGGCTCTGTCTCTCCCTTATTGTGACTGGCTCTGCCTCTCCCTTATCTTTATTGTGACTGGCTCTGTCTCTCCCTTATCTTTATTGTGACTGGCTCTGTCTCTCCCTTACCTTTATTGTGACTGGCTCTGTCTCTCCCTTATCTTTATTGTGACTAGCTCTGCCTCTCCCTTATCTTTATTGTGACTAGCTCTGCCTCTCCCTTATTGTGATTGGCTCTGTCTCTCCCTTATCTTTATTGTGACTGGCTCTGCCTCTCCCTTATCTTTATTGTGACTGGCTCTGTCTTTCCCTTATCTTTATTGTGACTGGCTCTGTCTCTCCCTTATCTTTATTGTGACTGGCTCTGTCTTTCCCTTGTCTTTATTGTGACTGGCTCTGTCTTTCCCTTATCTTTATTGTGACTGGCTCTGCCTCTCCCTTATCTTTATTGTGACTAGCTCTGTCTCTCCCTTATCTTTATTGTGACTGGCTCTGTCTGTCCCTTATCTTTATTGTGACTGGCTCTGTCTCTCCCTTATCTTTATTGTGACTGGCTCTGTCTCTCCCTTATCTTTATTGTGACTGGCTCTGTCTGTCCCTTATCTTTATTTTGACTGGCTCTGTCTGTCCCTTATCTTTATTGTGACTGGCTCTGTCTCTCCCTTATCTTTATTGTGACTGGCTCTGTCTCTCCCTTATCTTTATTGTGACTGGCTCTGTCTGTCCCTTATCTTTATTGTGACTGGCTCTGTCTCTCCCTTATTGTGACTGGCTCTGTCTCTCCCTTATCTTTATTGTGACTGGCTCTGTCTCTCCCTTATCTTTATTGTGACTGGCTCTGTCTCTCCCTTATTGTGACTGGCTCTGTCTCTCCCTTATCTTTATTGTGACTGGCTCTGTCTCTCCCTTATTGTGACTGGCTCTGCCTCTCCCTTATCTTTGTTGTGACTGGCTCTGTCTCTCCCTTATCTTTATTGTGACTGGCTCTGTCTCTCCCTTATTGTGACTGGCTCTGTCTCTCCCTTATCTTTATTGTGACTGGCTCTGTCTCTCCCTTATTGTGACTAGCTCTGTCTCTCCCTTATCTTTATTGTGACTGGCTCTGTCTCTCCCTTGTCTTTATTGTGACTGGCTCTGTCTGTCCCTTATCTTTATTGTGACTGGCTCTGTCTCTCCCTTATTGTGACTGGCTCTGTCTGTCCCTTATCTTTATTGTGACTGGCTCTGTCTCTCCCTTATTGTGACTGGCTCTGCCTCTCCCTTATCTTTATTGTGACTGGCTCTGTCTCTCCCTTATTGTGACTGGCTCTGCCTCTCCCTTATTGTGACTGGCTCTGCCTCTCCCTTATCTTTATTGTGACTGGCTCTGCCTCTCCCTTATCTTTATTGTGACTGGCTCTGTCTCTCCCTTATCTTTATTGTGACTGGCTCTGTCTCTCCCTTATCTTTATTGTGACTGGCTCTGCCTCTCCCTTATCTTTATTGTGACTGGCTCTGCCTCTCCCTTATCTTTATTGTGACTGGCTCTGTCTCTCCCTTATCTTTATTGTGACTGGCTCTGTCTGTCCCTTATCTTTATTGTGACTGGCTCTGTCTCTCCCTTATCTTTATTGTGACTATCTCTGTCTCTCCCTTACCTTTATTGTGACTGGCTCTACCTCTCCCTTATCTTCCTGCACATTGTCTCATTTGCTGTCACACATGTCCCAGGGAAATCCTGCATCAACTGATCGTAGCAAAGTGTCACTGACTATAAGCCTTATAATCAATGAATGAAGGCCTGTGTAGAGATTAGCTTCTTAATAAATCTGAGATCTGAGCATATGGAGATGATGATGAAGATAAAGATGATGATGATGACATTTACCATGTTTTTCAGCGGAGCGCATGTCAGCCATTACCAAGAACTTTCGTCTGGGTTTTGGATCGTTTGTGGACAAGGTGGTGATGCCCTATGTCAGCACTGTACCTAGAAAGTGAGTCTGTGTTTAGACTTGTCTTTTGCGAAAGTGAGTCTGTGTTTAGACTTGTCTTTTGTGAAAGTGAGTGTACTGGCTTACTACGGAGTGAGAAACGACACCCTCAAGTGGATCTCTGCCTTCCTCAGTCAGCGTCAACAGCAGGTGGCCTTGGAGGGCGTCCTATCGTCTCCAGTCGGAGTGCAGTCCGGAGTTCCGCAGGGGACCGTCCTGGGTCCTCTCCTGTTTTTAGCCTTCATCAACGACCTCCCTGAATCCGTCCAGTTCAGCAGCGTCAAACTCTTTGCAGACGACTCCCTACTCTTCAAACGAATATCCTCTCCAGCGGACAGCCTGCAGCTCCAACAGGACCTATCCAGCCTCGAACAGTGGGAATCAACATGGCAGATGGAGTTCAACCCCAGCAAGTGCACCGTCATCCGCATTGCCCCGAACAAGAAGAAGCCCATCCTGCCAACTTCCTACAGCCTCCATGGACAGACTCTGGAAACAACACCATCCAGCAAGTACCTAGGGGTCTTAATCTCCGATGACCTGTCCTGGAGCAGCCACGTGCAAGCGACTGTCAACAAGGGCAACAGAACTGTGGGCTTCTTGCGGCGGAACTTCCGGGAGTGCACCACCACCGTCAGAGCTGCTACGTACAAGGCCATGGTCAGACCGGTCCTTGACTACGCCTCGCCAGTCTGGGACCCGATCTCTCAGAAAGACGTCACGGAGCTTGAAAAAGTCCAACGCAGAGCAGCCCGTTACGTCCACAACAACTACAGCGATCGGACCCCAGGCTGTGTGACCAGCATGCTGAAGACCCTCCAATGGGAACCACTCGCCGACAGAAGACTCGCCAACCGCCTCACTATGCTCTACAAGATCAACAACGGCATAGTCGACATCAACAAGGCCGAGTTCTACACCTCTGGCGACAGCCGCACCAGAGGAGCCCAGAGACTGTTCCAGGAGAGGGCATCCCATCCTGTTCTCTTCAACTCCTTTTTCCCCCGAACACTGCGTCAGTGGAACAAGCTCGACCCTAAGACCACAGTTGCTCCTTCACTGGAGTCCTTCCAAGCTGGTCTGGGTCGTACCCACGGACTTGCCTCGCTGACACAGTAACCCTGCAGCTCTTCGTGTAAATAGTTTTATACTTTTAACCATCTTCTCGGAGTTATTGGGTCACCCACCACCAGTAACCAATTACTCAGTACTCCGCCGCTGGACTACAGACGTTCGAATGAACCCAGTCCACATCAAGAAAGAAGAAGAAGAAGAAGAAGAGTGTGTTTAGACTTGTCTTTTGTGAAAGTGAGTCTGTGTTTAGACTTGTCTTTTGCGAAAGTGAGTCTGTGTTTAGACTTGTCTTTTGTGAAAGTGAGTCTGTGTTTAGACTTGTCTTTTGTGAAAGTGAGTCTGTGTTTAGACTTGTCTTTTGTGAAAGTGAGTCTGTGTTTAGACTTGTCTTTTGTGAAAGTGAGTCTGTGTTTAGACTTGTCTTTTGCGAAAGTGAGTCTGTGTTTAGACTTGTCTTTTGTGAAAGTGAGTCTGTGTTTAGACTTGTCTTTTGTGAAAGTGAGTCTGTGTTTAGACTTGTCTTTTGCAGTGTTAAGTAATGGACTAATAATCGTGTCTTCAAGACAAAGTTTAATCTTTTCTCTTGTTGATTTTAACTTCACTGACAGACTTTCTGTATCCATGAGTGAGACCAGCAATCACACATAATTATGGAAGGTAACATGTTTTGTGATGCAAAAGTCATAACATAATTATGGAAGGTAACATGTTTTGTGATGCAAAAGTCATAACATAATAAAGAGGAACTCCATAAAGTGAACTGATTTTGATATATTACTTCTGCCTCATATCAAAACTCATTTTTATGAAAGAAAAGAATCCTTGCTAGTTCTATTTTAAGTGTGGCAGTATGTAACTAAAATTGTTCATTCCGCTTTATTTTAACCTTGAACCTTTTGTTGTTGTTGTTTTTGATACACATAAAGTTGAATTGTGCTGTTTTGTCCCCCTCCAGACTGAAAGTTCCATGCCGAACAAGCAATGGAGATCCTTGTGAAGCACCTTACGGATTTAAAAACCATCTGAGCCTGGATCTGGATACATCTCAGTTTGCTGTGAGTAAATGTTATGGCCTGTTTTTTTCTCTGTTTTCCTCGCTCAGCATAGATAAACGCTATAATCTTCCATCACCAGCAACATTTGAGGCTTGTAAGATTTAGATTCTGACAGCACGTTATTGGACGATTGTTCTTCTGATGTTGTTTTGTGAAAGAGGTTGGCAGTTAGCATGTTACTGTTTAGAATTGGGAAAAAGATTGCAGTTTCAGGATCCTAAAGAGCACATTTGGGTAGTGTGTGTGTGTGTGTGTGTGTGTGTGTGTGTGTGTGTGTGTGTGTGTGTGTGTGTGTGTGTGTGTGTGTGTGTGTGTGTGGGGGTTTAAATACATGTGTTTGACATGTGTGTGTGTGTGACAGCAACAAGTGATGAGTGCCAGTGTGTCGGGCAACCTGGATGCTCCTGAAGGAGGCTTTGACGCCATCATGCAAGCTGTGGCTTGTGAGGTAAAGTTGTCTTTTTCACACACGGACATTTGAATGTTATCGTGGAATGACTCGATTCTTGGCGATTTTGATGTTTTTGAACTTTAGAATAACTCAATAAGTAAAACATTCTCCATGAAAAATATTCATACAATTGACAATGCATGATTTAACATTCTGTTATCTTTCTATCGATACCAGGAACAAATATTAACACTATTTCCTAATACAAAATATTCAGTTTTGTCCTTTCTTGAAAAGCTGTTTAAAACAAGTTGTGCCAAAATTCTATGATGACGTCAATTTTGTGTAAAGTTACATTTAAAGCGACGTAAATGTGGACCAAATGGATGATATCATGTACCAGATGGTGTTTAAGAAAATCAGTATGACCACATAGGAATTATTACTGTCACAGAAAACAAAAGAAACTTCTATGTCTCTGATATGTTGGGATTAGAAAAAGGGAGACATTATTACATCTGTCTAGTGTCTTGTCCAATCTGTTCATTTTATATTTATAATTTGTGCTCTGCCTGCAAGTATGTGTGAATTTCTGATTGGCATTCTGAGACTTTTCAAGAGAATCATCTTAAAAGAAGTCAGTGACAGGCTGACAACAATTTGATGAAGAATTTACCCAAACAGGTTTCTGTTGTGTTTTGTTTTGGTTTTGATCCAATTGTGTGTTGTTTTGTTGATAACTGAGGTGTGTTGGTTGCAGAACGAGATTGGTTGGCGTAGTGTGTCTCGTCGTATGATGGTCTTTTCCACTGACGCTGGATTTCACTATGCCGGAGATGGAAAGGTACGTCTTGAACACTTTAACTTGTGTGTTCGTGTGAGTGTGGTTTATGCAATTAGTGTGTGACCTCTGTGTGTGCTGGCGTATGTGTGTGTGTTTCTCTTTGGATGTCTGTGTGTGTTTGTTTCTACAGTCGAACCCACTTAAAACGAACACGCTAGTTACGAATTTTGACTTATAACGAATTAGTTTTAAGTTCCCAACTGAATACCTCTTTCTTCATGCTTAAAAAAAATGCTTGAAACGAATTCTTTTTAACGAATTTATGCTTATAACGAGCACTTTTTGGATTCCCAAGCATGCATAATGTCTGTAATTTACTCACGCTTATGACGAAATCTTTAAACTCGTCCCGAGATCGACATATCATGGGAATTTGAGAAGTTTGAATACATGTGTCAAAGTCTTCCCTTGCGTCGACTGCTTGAACCATTGCTCAACCGATCACTGAATAAAGTTAAACTGATTACACTGTACTCACAAAACAATTTCAAATTTAGAATCAAAGTGATTGATAGCTCAGACACTGAACATGAATGACTGACTGACGTTTATTTCCTTCGCGAATACCAAAAACGAAACATCAATGTTTTGAAGGAAGCCATTGCCAAAAAATATAGATGCCAGAGTGGTTTCCCTTGGACAAGGGAAACCACACTCTCAACGTTTGCGTTCGCCGGTTCGCGATAGTTTATCAGTCAGTCAGTGCTTTCGATTTGGATTTGAACATCATGTTGCAACCAAAAAAACAAACTAAATTGGCCAAGGTTTGCTACGCGTCGCCAAGGTAAGTGATTCCGGACAAATGATAGGAACACCGCGAATGTGGACAGTGTCAGTGTCACGTGTGTGACCAAAAACGTAACAACTGGATGACACATCTGTGTGCTCACTCTCACTCAAACTCAACAATCATCACTCAACATGACACACATGAACATGTAACTGAATATGTCACTTTATTGTCCAAACGTGAAGCAGCATGAAAGTTGCGAAAGAAACAAATTGAAACACCATAAAATGTACAAGACTTTATAAAAAAAATTTAAAAAAAAAAAAAATCAATCAATTTTCTTTTTTTTTTTTTTTTTTTTTTTTTTTTTTTTTTTTTTTTTTTTTTTTTAAACATTTTATTTCCTTTATATACACATAAACACAGCATAGCATACATCATACACAAAGCGCATACACACGTACATACCTAGACAGGACGCAGACATAGACAGTAGGGTGGGATGTTGAAAAGACAGGGGATATGGAAGGGGGGGGGGAGAACTGAGGTTGTGGGGGGGGAGGGGGGGGTTGTAACTGAGGTTGGGGGAGGGGAGGGGGGTAGGTGGGGGCGGTGGTCACAATTTAGCCTCCAAGTATACATGGGGTTTAATTATCGGCATAAAAGTATTGTATAACCTGTTATGAGTAAATGGGTCAGGGGGTATCACATTCAAAAATGTTCATACGAAATCAATCAATACAATTATCCTATAGCATCAATGAAAAAAGTGTCTATATAAACACCACTCTTTTTCAAATTTACCATAATAATTATTTACACTAGCATTATACTTTTCGATCAAAAACCTTTGTTTAGCAATTTTCACAAAAACATTTAGTGTTGGGACTGTCTTATTTAATTTGGCTCCAAATATACTTTGTTTGGCAAGGAGAATAAACAAATCAAAAACAGCATCCGTATGAAAGTTGTCTAAATACCCTAAAATGACTAGCTCTTTTGACAAATTCAAATTACTGCAATGTGTGAAATTTTCACATAACCATTCTGTGAAATCAGACCAGAAAAGCTTAACTCTTGTGCACTCCCAAAACAAATGTTCTAAGGTTTCCTCTTCCTGTGTACAAAAGCTACATAGTGATGTGTCAGAAATGTTCATCAAAAATAACAGGCGTTGAGTGGGAAAAATTCTATGCAGTATTCTATATTGGAACCACCTTAGGTATGTGTCTTGTGTAGTTCGCCTTATTGTCAGAAATACCTTTCCAACATTTACATCAAAATTCAATAAATTAGCCCATTTTTCCATGCACTGTAGATTGCCATCATTTTTCACAAGATGGGTATATATATGTTTTGCTCCACCTTTAGCTATTTGTTTCCATACAACATCATCACCAATATGAAAAACATTGTTTAAAACTGCATCTAACTTTAGTCTTTTATGAAAATTCTTAACTGAGCGCATAACGCCCTCGAAAAAGACAAAATTCAGTTGTAAATTTGGATGTTTCAATTTAAAATCGTTATATGACAAAAACCCATCGGCTCTCATCAAGTGACCGACTGTAATAATGCCGTTTTCCATCCAATTCCTGTTAAAAATAACCTTTTTATCTATGCAAATATGTACATTATAATACAGACGCTCTGAAGCAAAATCACTCAAGGAGATGGGGACACATTTGCATGCAAAATGTTTATAATGTTTGAAAACATCTCTCCAGAAAGGATTCTGAACTCTTTGCATCAATATGTTTCCAAACTCACCTCCTCTTTTGTGAATGTTATGTACAAGTGGACACAGAGCTTTCAGAAGTTTAGTTACTTTTCCTTCACTACAAAGGACTCGCTGTAACCATGATATCTTCAGAGCTGACAAAAAGCATTTCAAATCCACCATTTTAAGCCCCCCCTCTTCAAACGACTGATATGCTGTTGTTCTCTTTATTCTATCTTTCTTACCATTCCATAGAAATGAAAAAAATAACCTATTCAAATCAAACAAAAACTTATCATCAGGGTCAGGTAAACTCATAAACAGATGAGTTAACTTAGACAGCGCCAAACTCTTAATAACTGTTATTTTTCCAAAGGGTGTTAAATTTCTTCTGGACCAGGACCTGAACAAATTCTCAATTTCTACCAATTTATGTTCATAATTAAGGGGTATGATGTCATCTAAGTTGACTGAAAAAACAATGCCAAGAACTTTAAATGTTACAGGGTTCCAACTGAGCATAAGTTCCGGCATAAATTTAGTATTACAATTTGTATGTGAGCCTATCCAGACTGCCGTAGTTTTCTCATAGTTCATTTTCAGACCGGATATAGAGGCAAATTGCTTCAAAACGTTCATACATGCACAAAATGATTGTTTTGAACCATCCAGAAACAGGGCGGTGTCATCTGCAAACTGGGATATTAATATTTCATCATCTGCCACCTTTATACCTTTTATCTCTGTACTCTGGCGGATCATAATGGACAGAAATTCGGCACATATTAGATATAAATAAGGTGACAATGGATCTCCTTGTCTGGTACCTCTTTGTACATCAAACCAACTGGAATATTTACCATTCACAGAAACACATGATCTAATATTATTATAAAAAGTGAAAATCCATCTTTTAATGTCATCACCGAAGTTGAATTTGCACAAACATTTATCAATGAAGGACCAAGAAACGCTGTCGAAAGCTTTTTCAAAGTCAATGCACATCAAGAGGCCACGTATGTTATGCTTATTCACATAAAATAGAGTATCATATAATAACCTTATGTTTTGGCCAATGTACCTTCCTTTAATAAAGCCTGTCTGATCTTCATGGATCAAGTTTGGTAACACAGACTTTAACCGTTCAGCAATACAGGATGAAGCAATCTTATAAACTACATTCAACAGTGTAATGGGTCGCCAATTTTTCAAAAAACTTTTATCCTTTCCATCCTTTGGTATACATGTAATAACTCCCTGTCTCTGGGTGATAGACATCTCTCCCTTTTCAAAGCTACAATTCAGGGATCTCAGGAGAAAGGAACAGAGATCTTTAAAAAAGAACTTAAAAAACTCAGCTGAATACCCATCTGAACCAGGACTTTTGTCGTTATTTAACCGTTTTATAACTGCCATAATTTCTTGCATGGTAATTTTCCCTTCCAAACAATCTCTTTCTTCATTGGAGAGTGCTGGGTGTTCTAAGTTTTCATCAATCGATTCATTTACCAAATTTGTGTCTCTTGTGGAATACAATTCTTCATAAAAACACTTGACCTCATTACATATAAGGTCACTATCATGTATAACCCCGTTCTCAGTCTGTACAAAACACATTGCTTTCTGCACATAATTCCTTTTTTCCAGGTTACAAAAATAATTGGTATTCTTCTCACCATCACAAATCCACCTGGCACGTGATCTCACAATAATACCATCAACTCGCTTCTGCCGCACCTCACACAAATCTCGCTTCTTCTGTTCTAACAACTGTACATTACTTTCATTCACCTGATTCTCCAAACATACAATCTCAGCAAGGATTTCTCTTTCTTTCTTATCACTTTCTCTCTT
Source organism: Littorina saxatilis (assembly GCF_037325665.1). Taxonomy (NCBI): domain Eukaryota; kingdom Metazoa; phylum Mollusca; class Gastropoda; order Littorinimorpha; family Littorinidae; genus Littorina; species Littorina saxatilis. The sequence goes on along the minus strand of NC_090256.1, from coordinate 1,090,909 downwards.
TTTATGTGAGGCGTAGGATATACATTTACCTCTTATCTCCAGCAAAATCATTTCAAAAAATAATTGATCATTAATCATCAACACCAAATCTTCATCCTCAATCAAATGTATATTATTTCTGTCATAAACAGGTACAGCATATTGTATTTTCAAATCTAATATCACTTGCTTAACTAATCCAACAAATGTTATATCTTTTAATAGTGAGTTATTAAACTTCCATAGTGGTCGGTGTCTTTTTACAATGTCAGTATTAAAACATAAAGATACAGGTGAATGATCCGAATTATAACTGGGCATAATATCAACACCATTAACAATTAATCCCAATTGTTCAGATGTTAAAAAATAATCCAGTCTACTTCTTTGTACACCATTAAATCTTCGCCAGGTATATTTTCTTAAACCGGTGTGCAGATTTCTATAAATATCTACAAGATTCAACTGTTCCATCATATCTAACATCTTTTTCCTACTTCTCATTTTATACACTTTTGAAGGATGATTAGAATCAATCTTAGGATCAATTGCAATGTTCCAGTCCCCTCCAATCACAATACAGTCATTATCAAATGAAACAATATTATCCATCAGGTTTTCAAAAAACTCAGGGTGGTCACCAGTGCTTGGGCCATATACATTCCCCAGAGTAAATCGTTTATTCAACATTTCTATATCAATCAAAATATATCGCCCCTCTGGATCTCTCACAACATTATGAAGTTTATATTCAAAATTATTTTTAAATAACACAGCAACTCCTCTGCTTGCAGTACTATTTCCTGCCACAATACATTCAAACCCCCATTGTGATCTGATCATATTTTCTTGTTCAATTTTCCAGTGCGTTTCCTGTAGTAGAAATACATTACCCTTGCTTTTTCTCAACAAATCAAAAACATCTTTTTTCTTTCTAAAATCTCCTAAACCATTTACATCAATTTTCTTAATACGAATTTTGGTTAAGACGAACTTTTTTTCCGATCCCCAGTGATTCGTCTTAAGCGAGTTCGACTGTATGTGTGTGTTCGTTTTTCTCACTCTCTCTCTCTCTCTCTCTCTCTCTCTCTCTCTCTCTCTCTCTCTCTCTCTCTCTCTCTCTCTCTCTCTCTCTCTCTCTCTCTCTCTCTCTCTCTCTCTCTGTCCCTGTCCCTGTCTCTCTTTTTTTCTGTCTTGTCTCACTCATTCACTCACTTGCTTTATGTATTTATGTGTGAATGGTATCCCAAAGAATGGTCCATGCACAGATGAGAAATTGTGTATCACTGAATGTGCATACATTTTCACCTTTAAGCTCACTTACTAACGAAGAACATGCCACAACATATGCATACAAAGTATCAGTGTATTATGTCTTGCCACACACATGCCAAATTTCCTTGTATTGATGAGGACAATAAAATTTCTTGTATCTTGTATCTTGTATCTTGAACAACAAACTGTCCATCAACCACTGCCCTTTATAGCTTGGAGGCATCTAATAAACAAAGTACAACAACAAACCGTCTATCAACCACTGCCCTTTATAGCTTGGAGGCATCTAATAAACAAAGGGAAGTAAGCGGTCTAAATGCAGAGGACATGTTTAAAAGAGGAAGTGAGAGTTATGCGAAACCAGTCTCCTGGCACCTGAGAGAATAACAAGCATTGAAATGAACGAGTGACTTTCATTCTCAAAAAGGATGAGCGCCGCTGCTATGTTCCTCGTTCTCCAAGGCACTGTAACGAACACTTGCGTACACAAATCCAAAAACAAAGAGACTGCCAACGTTCCAAAATTCAGAATAAAAAACCAAGAAAGAGATATGTGAATTGTTTTGTCAATAACAAGCGTTCCAACAACCTACCTTTCTTGTTTTGTCAATAACAAACGTTCCAACAACCTACCTTTCTTGTTTTTTTATTTTATTTACCGGTAGGTACACAGTCAAACACAAGAACCTACTTTTATTCCTGACCGGACATAGTCCTTGGACCAAGACGTGGCTTTTACAGAACTAAACACACAGGGTGTTACAGGGTTGCCTCGAAAGTGTCCGGGAGAATCTTCAACAAATCTTTTATCTTTTAGCTGGGAGGCATCGTGAAACCCAACGACGGTCGCTGCCATAGGAGCAACGACCTGTACACAGAGAGTAATACAATGTAGTGCCACAAGACAAATCTCCATGTTTATGTACAATGAAAATGGACATTAAAGAATTCCTATCTTATCTTATCCCTATCTTATCCTATCTTATCTTATCTGATCTTATCTTCCTTTCTAGCTGGGAGGCATTGTGAAACCCAACGACGGTCACTGCCACATGAGCAACAACCTGTACACGGAGAGCTCCAACCAGGATTACCCCAGCGTGTCGCAGGTGACGTCCAAGCTGAAGGAGAAGTCGGTCAGCATCATCTTCGCCGTCACCAAGGACCAGTTCTCCATCTACGAGAAGCTGGCCAAAGTCATCGAGTCGTCCACCACGGGTGAGCTGGCCAACGATTCCGCCAACATCGTCGATCTGATTGAGGACAACTACAATGTGAGTCTTTTGCTTGTGTGCGTTAGAAGTGGTGCTTTTACTTGAATACAATGTTAATTTTTGGCCAACGATTCGGCCAACATCGTCGATTTGATTCAAGACAACTACAATGAGAGTGTTTTACTTGTGTGTCGGTGAGAAGTGGTGCTTTTGCTTGTAGGTAATGTTAATCTTGCAGTCCTTTGAAGCCTGTATTTTTTTTAGAGACTGCAAGTTTATGAAACTTTCACTTTACAATGAAATCAGATTGGTCAGCCTGCTTATACAGTGAAACCCCCCTTTTAAGGCATACACAATCTGAGACAGTCACACACAATCTGAGACAGTCATACACAATCTGAGACAGTCATACACAATCTGAGACAGGCATACACAATCTGAGACAGTCATACACAATCTGAGACAGTCATACACAATCTGAGACAGTCATACACAATCTGAGACAGTCATACACAATCTGAGACAGTCATACACAATCTGAGACAGTCATACACAATCTGAGACAGTCATACACAATCTGAGACAGTCATACACAATCTGAGACAGTCATACACAATCTGAGACAGGCATACACAATCTGAGACAGTCATACACAATCTGAGACAGTCATACACAATCTGAGACAGTCATACACAATCTGAGACAGTCACACACAATCTGAGACAGTCATACACAATCTGAGACAGTCACACACAATCTGAGACAGTCATACACAATCTGAGACAGTCATACACAATCTGAGACAGTCATACACAATCTGAGACAGTCATACACAATCTGAGACAGTCACACACAATCTGAGACAGTCACACACAATCTGAGACAGTCATACACAATCTGAGACAGTCATACACAATCTGAGACAGTCATACACAATCTGAGACAGTCATACACAATCTGAGACAGTCATACACAGTCTGAGACAGTCATACACAGTCTGAGACAGTCATACACAGTCTGAGACAGTCATACACAATCTGAGACAGTCATACACAATCTGAGACAGTCATACACAATCTGAGACAGTCATACACAATCTGAGACAGTCATACACAATCTGAGACAGTCACACACAATCTGAGACAGTCACACACAATCTGAGACAGTCACACACAATCTGAGACAGTCACACACAATCTGAGACAGTCACACACAATCTGAGACAGTCACACACAATCTGAGACAGTCACACACAATCTGAGACAGTCACACACAATCTGAGACAGTCATACACAATCTGAGACAGTCATACACAATCTGAGACAGTCACACACAATCTGAGACAGTCACACACAATCTGAGACAGTCACACACAATCTGAGACAGTCATACACAATCTGAGACAGTCATACACAATCTGAGACAGTCATACACAATCTGAGACAGTCATACACAATCTGAGACAGTCATACACAATCTGAGACAGTCATACACAATCTGAGACAGTCATACACAATCTGAGACAGTCACACACAATCTGAGACAGTCACACACAATCTGAGACAGTCATACACAATCTGAGACAGTCACACACAATCTGAGACAGTCACACACAATCTGAGACAGTCATACACAATCTGAGACAGTCATACACAATCTGAGACAGTCATACACAATCTGAGACAGTCATACACAATCTGATACAGTCACACACAATCTGAGACAGTCATACACAATCTGAGACAGTCATACACAATCTGAGACAGTCATACACAATCTGAGACAGTCATACACAATCTGAGACAGTCATACACAATCTGAGACAGGCATATTTAGTGCCATATGATGATATGAGAATTTGCCCGTGCATCAGGTTAGTGTGTGGTGTGTGTCTGTGTTTCGATTGATATCGCTTCTGTTGACCTTTTCCACAGAAGTAAACGCGCTAGCACAGATTGTTCGCAGGATTGGTTGAATACTAATGAATTACATTTTAAAAGCCAATCACAGGACGTTTCACAAACTCGCAAGTTGCTCGGCTTGGCGCGCGTTTTTGCTTAGGTCATTCCGAACACTGTACTCGCGTGTACTAAGTGTGCATGGGGTGGCGCAGTGGAACGTAATCTCAGTGCGCCCTTTGACGCACTGAAGGGAATTCCAATGGGACATTTTGAGATTTTATGCACCAATTGCGCAAGGCGCACTAGTAAATGAAACCCTGAGTCTGAGATGAAGGGCTGTTGAAAAGAGGACTTGATGTGAATCTTGCTGTCCCTCAAGGCCTGTACGCTGTAATCTACAGGTTTCTTTAACTTTCACATGGTCATGAACCAAGTGTCTTAAATTTGCTTGCAGTAAAGTTTTGGGGGTCAAATTCTTTCACTTGTTTTAGTTTGAATGAAGACCTATTTGAGTATCTTTTTATTTTGTTTATATTTTCTCTGGATTTTTATTTATTTTTTTAAATCTTTATCAGAAGGTATATCTTGTATCACTCAGTAATAGTATCGGTGGCAATAATAGTGATATTATATATATGAGTCTTGTTGTTTGTCCTGAGAAATCAGAATTGTGTCATCTTTCTTGTGTGCAGAAAATCACCTCATTTGTACAGCTGAAGTCTGAAAATGTTGGCAAGAACATCTCAGTCAAATTTTTCTCTCGTTGCTTTGGGTATGGTTACAGCATTTATATGTGTGCGTTTGTTTGGTTGTGTGTTTTTGTTTTTGATTTTTATTGTCAATATTGTTATTACATAGTGCCCACAGATTTATAAAGAGATACAATAATAACAAATCCCACAATTCCAATTCTCAGTTTTAATGGAGCCAAGTCTCACCATCTTGATATCGAAGAGACAAAGCTTAACTGATTTTTTTGTCCATTATTGATCTCATTATTAGGTGTTTGTGCATCAACTTCAAAAACCTCAAGGTTAACATTCTATAGTGAGTTTCTTGGTCTGCCTATGATTAAACATTCCAGTGACAAGCCTTCCTCTTGTTGTTTTTGTAATGTGTTTTTTTCTCCACAATTCAAACACAAAAACTTTGTTTGTTCTCTGAGTGCTGCATTATGTAAATCAACAACTTACGAAAAAAAGGTTTTAAGTTCAGTATAAAGATGTTGCTTTTGTCAGTTTCAGCATCAATATAATGTGGTGATTCTTGCTTTGTTGCAGGGAAGATGAGGCAGAGACAGACACGTGTGAGAAACTCAAGATCGGACAGAACGTAAGTCTAAATGCACATTTGTTCATATGTGTCTGTATTGTGAGTTTGTGTCTGCTGAGGAGGAGTTTCCTTACTTTGATGTTTACCTTGTTTTCAAGCCTGTTTTCATGGATGGCATTGATTCAAAATTTCCAGTATTTTAGCTGTCTAAATCTGAAAATACTAAAAATGAAATAACCAGTCAACGCTACTGGTTTGTGTTTCCATCAAAGCTTTTTCTCCTGTTAAGGTATCTAAACCAGTGCATTGGTCTCCTGTTAAGGTATCTAAACCAGTGCATTGGTCTCCTGTTAAGGTATCTAAACCAGTGCATTGGTCTCCTGTTAAGGTATCTAAACCAGTGCATTGGTCTCCTGTTAAGGTATCTAAACCAGTGCATTGGTCTCCTGTTAAGGTATCTAAACCAGTGCATTGGTCTCCTGTTAAGGTATCTAACCAGTGCATTGGTCTCGTGTTAAGGTATCTAAACCAGTGCATTGGTCTCCTGTTAAGGTATCTAAACCAGTGCATTGGGTAACTTGGTTTGGGTTGCCACTAAAACTGGCTGACCGGTTTGGAATGAAGCTAGGCTCAGTTTTGGTGCTTTTGAATGGCTTGTAACATAACAAGCACGATCACTGGCTTTTACCGTTGGTAATTTGCAGAGCCATGGTGGCAAAGTGGTTAGAGCGAATGCCTCTCACGCTGGTGGTCGGGGTTTGATCCCCTTTTCCCCTTTGTGTACACGCAAGCACAAGACCAAGTGCGTACGGAAAAGATCCTGTAATCCATGTCAGAGTTCGGTGGGTTATAAAAACTCGAAAATACCCAGCATACTTCCTCCGAAAGCGGCGTATGGCTGCCTAAATGGCGGGATAAAAACAGTCATACACGTAAAAATCCACTCGTGCAATAAACACACGAGTGGACATTGGAGTTTCAGCCCACGAACGCAGAAGAAGAAGAGGATGATCCCCTTTCAGAGAGAATACATATATACCCGATTTTTCTGAGCGCTCTCCAGTCCACCCAGCTAGAAATGGGTACCTGACTTTATTCAGGGCGCTCTCCAGTCCACCCAGCTAGAAATTGGTACCTGACTTTATTCAGGGCGCTCTCCAGTCCACCCAGCCAGAAATGGGTACCTGACTTTATTCAGGGCGCTCTCCAGTCCACCCAGCTAGAAATGGGTACCTGACTTTATTCAGGGCGCTCTCCAGTCCACCCAGCTAGAAATGGGTACCTGACTTTATTCAGGGCGCTCTCCAGTCCACCCAGCTAGAAATGGGTACCTGACTTTATTCAGGGCGCTCTCCAGTCCACCCAGCTAGAAATGGGTACCTGACTTTATTCAGGGCGCTCTCCAGTCCACCCAGCTAGAAATGGGTACCTGACTTTATTCAGGGCGCTCTCCAGTCCACCCAGCTAGAAATGGGTACCTGACTTTATTCAGGGCGCTCTCCAGTCCACCCAGCTAGAAATGGGTACCTGACTTTATTCAGGGCGCTCTCCAGTCCACCCGGCTAGAAATTGGTACCTGACTTTATTCAGGGCCGGGGAAGGCAATGGCAGCTATGGAGAAGAGATGGGCACCGCCCTCATAAAGCTGCTCCTAGAAAAGTTGAGATCTCTAACATCTGGCTCCCCTCTAACATATGACTATCTTTACCTTGACCTTTACCATTTCATATGATGTGCAGCCCTGATTGAGATGTTGTGTTGTGTTTTAGGTGACCATTTCATATGATGTGCAGCCCTGATTGAGATGTGTTGTGTTTCAGGTGACCATTTCATATGATGTGCAGCCCTGATTGAGATGTTGTGTTGTGTTTCAGGTGACCATTTCATATGATGTGCAGCCCTGATTGAGATGTTGTGTTGTGTTTCAGGTGACCATTTCATATGATGTGCAGCCCTGATTGAGATGTGTTGTGTTTCAGGTGACCATTTCATATGATGTGCAGCCCTGATTGAGTTGTTGTGCATGTGTTGTGTTTCAGGTGACCATTTCATATGATGTGCAGCCCTGATTGAGTTGTTGTGTTGTGTTTCAGGTGATCATTTCATATGATGTGCAGCCCTGATTGAGATGTTGTGTTGTGTTTCAGGTGACCTTTTCAGCCGAGGTAACAGTGACACAGTGCCCCAAGGACCGCAAGAGTTGGAAGCAGGAACTCAGCATATACCCGGCGGGTCTAGCAGAGCGGCTCTTTTTAGAACTCGACATTATCTGCGAGTGTGAATGTGAAAATGCTGATAACGAGGTGAGTTTGTTTTAAGATACATTCAGATAATATTTCTTAGATATTTTAAGGACAGGCGCAAAGGCTCCTATGCGGGAGGGTTAAGGGTGGAGATTTTTCGGATCTCCCAGGTTAATTTATGTGCAGACCTGCTAGTGCCTTATCACCCTTCATATGTGCAGGCAGGCAGGCACAAGTGCAATTGCACATGAAAAAGATCTTTTAATCCATTTTAGAGTTGGGTGGGTATAGAAACACAAAAATGATCAAGCAAGGTGACGGGCGCAGTGTGTGTTAGAAATGGTGGTTAAGACATCGGTCTCCTAATCGGAAGGTCGTGAGTTCAAATCCTGGCCGCGACGGCCTGGTGGGTTAAGGATGGAGATTTGTCCGATCTCCCAGGTCAACTAATGTGCTGACCTGCTAGTGCCTTATCACCCTTCATGTGTACACGAAAGCACAAGACCAAGTGCGCACGGAAAGGATCCTGTAATCCATGTCAGAGTTCTGTGGGTTATAAAAACACGAAAATGCCCAGCATGCTTCCCCCGAAAGCGGCGTATGGCTGCCTAAATGGCGGGGTAAAAACGGTCATACACGAGGGAGTTTCAGCCCATGAACGAAACAAACAAGACATGAAGCATGCTGCGGACGAAGTCAGAGTATGGCTGCCTAAATGGCGGTGTCAAAATGGCCGAACATTAAAGTCAACTCGTGCTAAAAGCACAAGTGTACGTGGGAGTTTTAGCCCATGAATGCAGCTACAGAAGAAGATATTATTAAAAGCCAGGCATTCCTTTCATAACCTGAGGGATGCACGTTTCTGAATTTTGAAAAAAATGGATGGAAATATTTATTCTTATTCCCATTTCTACAGGGCTGTGTAGGGAAGCATGTTGTAGCGTCCACTAACATTACTGAAAATTGATTTTTCAGACCTCTTTCTTCAACTGAACAGTTTTGATGTTTTCATGTGATAGGCAATGAGAAATGTGATAGGCAATGAGAAATGTGCATTTTTGTATCAATTAGATGAGAAAATGTTTTGTACATCTTTTGCTCAGATACCAAACAGTCCAAAGTGTTTTGACGGCAACGGCACATACGAGTGTGGCGTCTGTTCTTGTAATCCTGGTCGCTATGGTGAGAACTGTGAGTGTGACTCGTCTGAGGTCAGCAGTAAGGAATCGGACAAAAAGTGCTTGTAAGTACCGAACTCCTCTCTCCGTGTGTGTCTGTGTGTGTGTGTCTGTGTCTGTGTCTGTGTGTGTGTATGTATGTGTGTGTGTGTGTGTCTCTGTCTGTGTGTGTGTCTGTGTCTGTGTCTGTGGCTGTATGTGTGTGTGTGTCCCTGTGTGTGTGTATGTGTGTGTGTGTGTCTGTCTGTGTGTGTGTGTGTGTCTGTCTGTCTGTCTGTCTGTCTGTCTGTGTGTATGTGCATGCGTGCGTGCGTGCTTGCAGGTGTGCATGTTCAGACGGACACGCAGAGCTTAAGGTAAATAAATTGTTACCAAAGCATTTGGTGTGTTGACAGTTGAAACATTGACACAGGGCAACCAGCCTTGTTGACAGTTGAAGCATTGACACAGGGCAACCACCCTTGTTGACAGTTGAAACATTGACACAGGGCAACCAGCCTTGTTGACAGTTGAAGCATTGACACAGGGCAACCACCCTTGTTGACAGTTGAAGCATTGACACAGGGCAACCAGCCTTGTTGACAGTTGTAACATTGACACAGGGCAACCAGCCTTGTTGACAGTTGTAACATTGACACAGGGCAACCACCCTTGTTGACAGTTGTAACATTGACACAGGGCAACCAGCCTTGTTGACAGTTGTAACATTGACACAGGGCAACCACCCTTGTTGACAGTTGTAACATTGACACAGGGCAACCACCCTTGTTGACAGTTGTAACATTGACACAGGGCAACCACCCTTGTTGACAGTTGTAACATTGACACAGGGCAACCAGCCTTGTTGACAGTTGTAACATTGACACAGGGCAACCAGCCTTGTTGACAGTTGTAACATTGACACAGGGCAACCAGCCTTGTTGACAGTTGTAACATTGACACAGGGCAACCAGCCTTGTTGACAGTTGTAACATTGACACAGGGCAACCAGCCTTGTTGACAGTTGTAACATTGACACAGGGCAACCACCCTTGTTGACAGTTGTAACATTGACACAGGGCAACCAGCCTTGTTGACAGTTGTAGCATTGACACAGGGCAACCAGCCTTGTTGACAGTTGTAACATTGACACAGGGCAACCAGCCTTGTTGACAGTTGTAACATTGACACAGGGCAACCAGCCTTGTTGACAGTTGTAACATTGACACAGGGCAACCAGCCTTGTTGACAGTTGTAACATTGACACAGGGCAACCAGCCTTGTTGACAGTTGTAACATTGACACAGGGCAACCAGCCTTGTTGACAGTTGTAACATTGACACAGGGCAACCAGCCTTGTTGACAGTTGTAACATTGACACAGGGCAACCAGCCTTGTTGACAGTTGTAACATTGACACAGGGCAACCAGCCTTGTTGACAGTTGTAACATTGACACAGGGCAACCAGCCTTGTTGACAGTTGTAACATTGACACAGGGCAACCAGCCTTGTTGACAGTTGTAACATTGACACAGGGCAACCAGCCTTGTTGACAGTTGTAACATTGACACAGGGCAACCACCCTTGTTGACAGTTGTAACATTGACACAGGGCAACCAGCCTTGTTGACAGTTGTAACATTGACACAGGGCAACCAGCCTTGTTGACAGTTGTAACATTGACACAGGGCAACCAGCCTTGTTGACAGTTGTAACATTGACACAGGGCAACCAGCCTTGTTGACAGTTGTAACATTGACACAGGGCAACCAGCCTTGTTGACAGTTGTAACATTGACACAGGGCAACCAGCCTTGTTGACAGTTGTAACATTGACACAGGGCAACCAGCCTTGTTGACAGTTGTAACATTGACACAGGGCAACCAGCCTTGTTGACAGTTGTAACATTGACACAGGGCAACCAGCCTTGTTGACAGTTGTAACATTGACACAGGGCAACCAGCCTTGTTGACAGTTGTAACATTGACACAGGGCAACCAGCCTTGTTGACAGTTGTAGCATTGACACAGGGCAACCAGCCTTGTTGACAGTTGAAACATTGACACAGGGCAACCACCCTTGTTGACAGTTGTAGCATTGACACAGTGCAACCAGCCTTGTTGACAGTTGAAGCATTGACACAGTACAACCAGCCTTGTTGACAGTTGAAACATTGACACAGTACAACCAGCCTTGTTGACAGTTGTAACATTGACACAGGGCAACCAGCCTTGTTGACAGTTGTAACATTGACACAGGGCAACCAGCCTTGTTGACAGTTGTAACATTGACACAGGGCAACCACCCTTGTTGACAGTTGTAACATTGACACAGGGCAACCAGCCTTGTTGACAGTTGTAACATTGACACAGGGCAACCAGCCTTGTTGACAGTTGTAACATTGACACAGGGCAACCAGCCTTGTTGACAGTTGTAGCATTGACACAGGGCAACCAGCCTTGTTGACAGTTGAAGCATTGACACAGGGCAACCAGCCTTGTTGACAGTTGTAGCATTGACACAGGGCAACCAGCCTTGTTGACAGTTGTAACATTGACACAGGGCAACCAGCCTTGTTGACAGTTGAAACATTGACACAGGGCAACCAGCCTTGTTGACAGTTGAAACATTGACACAGGGCAACCACCCTTGTTGACAGTTGAAGCATTGACACAGGGCAACCAGCCTTGTTGACAGTTGTAACATTGACACAGGGCAACCACCCTTGTTGACAGTTGAAACATTGACACTGTGCAACCAGCCTTGTCGATTGAGATTTTAGGAGGCCTTAGAAGGAAGGTTCCCAAGAAAATTTTCCATTTTTACACCCCTGGTATAGGGGTGTGTATAGGATTCGCTCGATGTGTTTGTTTGTTTGTGTGTTTGTGTGTTTGTGTTCGCATATAGATCTCAAGAATGAACGAACCGATCGTCACCAAACTTGGTGAACAGGTTTTATACATTCCTGAGACGGTCCTTACAAAAATTGGGACCAGTCAAACACACGGTTAGGGAGTTATTGGTGTGTATAGGATTCGGTCGATGTGTTTGTTTGTTTGTTTGTGTTCGCATATAGATCTCAAGAATGAACGGACCGATCGTCACCAAACTTGGTGAACAGGTTCTATACATTCCTGAGACGGTCCTTACAAAAATTGGGACCAGTCAAACACACGGTTAGGGAGTTATTGGTGGATTAAGATTCTACAAGGACTTATAGAGGGACATATTAATGGTCAAAGGGAAATAACCTTCTCAGTTGGTGGCAGTGACAATGGTTATTTCCCTTTGACCAACGGGGGTGTTTTTCCTACCTCGGAGGAATTTCTTGTTATGTAACATTTTAATGGACAATAACGTGTTGTTATTGTTATTATTACACTGAAACAAGGAAATGAGAAAAAAAAGTTTCTCAGTTAAAATGATTGATCTCTTTCAGGGGAAACTCAACAGTGCCATGCTCCGGAAGGGGACAGTGCGTGTGTGGCAAGTGTGTTTGTAACCCAGGCTACGGAGAACTGTATTGTCAGTGCGATAATCAGGCTTGCGATTACACAGAGTTCGGCATCTGTGGTGGTCAGTATTTTATATCCCCCCTCTCTCTCTCCCCCTTACTTCTTTAATTGATATTCCAACATTTTTAAAACGTATTATCATTAGATTAAACCCTCCCATGGGCGAGGGCTGGATGTAAAAAAGCACCTGTTTGCTTATGCCATTACCCTCGTTAATAAAGAATTTGTCATTGTCATTGTCTCTCTATCTCTCTCTCTCTCTTAATCCTTGTTAAATAAAGTTCAATTCAATTCAATTCAATTCTCTCTCTCTCTCTCTCTCTCTCTCTCTCTCTCTCTCTCTCTCTCTCTCTCTCTCTCTCTCTCTCTCTCTCTCTCTCTCTCTCTCTCTCTCTCTGTGTCTTTCTCTTAATCCTTGTTAAATAAAGTTCAATTCTCTCTCTCTCTCTCTCTCTGTGTGGATGCTGTGTATTCATCAAAACGTTGTGCAGTGGGCAGTAACTTTTGTCCTTTTTCTGAGTGTGTGTGTGTGTGAATGCTGTCTGTATTCAGCAAACTGTCAAGGGTGTATCTGTGTGTGTCTGTGGCTAATTGGGTGGAGGGGTGGAGGGGTGGAGGAGTGGAGGAAGAACACCTGTAATGTAGAAAAAAGGTTCCAAAGGGTGTTCTTTCATTGCAGGTAAAACCGTATTTGGTGTGTTGTCACGCTCAGTGTGTTGTGTGTGTGTATTCTAGGGTTCGTAAAGGTGCTTGAAATCCTTGAAAGTGCTTGAATTCGGAGGGGTCAGTTTCAAGGCCTTGAAAGTGCTTAAAAAATTGACAAGATCCTGAAAGTCCTTAAAAACTCTAATGCTGTAAACCGATTACACAGCAACCACCCACAATAAACAATTGCTATGATTTTGTATTTGATAACCTCAAAGAAAAAGTTGAACAGTAACCTACAGTCCCTTGTTAGTCTGTCTGCTACCAATCTGTCGCCTTTTTCAAAAATTAAATCATTCGTTTTTGAACATCCAATGATTTAAATCGGCGTGCGGGAAGGGGGCATAATAACCAACGAGGGTTTCATTGCGAACTTTGAAGGTAAGAGGGTGCTTGATTTTCTCTTCAGAAGGTCTTGAAAGTCCTTGAAAAGTCCTTGAATTTTATAACAAAAAAACTGTACGAACCCTGGTATTCATTCTTAGTGTGTCACATGACTTGCATAATTGTCACAGGTCACGCTGTCAGAATGCGTTGTATTTTGTGTGTTGTCAGGCTCGGTGTGTTGTGTGCGTGTTTTCATGCCTTACACAATGTCACAGGTCATAGATCCTGCTGTCAGAATGCGTTGTATTTTGTGTGTTGTCACGCTGAGTGTGTTGTGTGCGTGTTTTCATGCCTTGCACAATGTCACAGGTCATAGATCCTGCTGTCAGAATGCGTTGTATTTTGTGTGTTGTCACGCTCCATGAGTTATCAATATATCATGATGTTGCAGGATCAGAGCGAGGCGTGTGTAACTGTGGGGTGTGTGAGTGTAACCCTGGCTACGAGGGTGACACCTGTTCTTGCAGGAAAGGCAACTCCAGCTGTGTCGGGAGCAACGGGGTGAGTGACCCTTGTATTCTTGACATTGACATGGTAAAGTATGAATTGTGGAAATAACCCTGTCGGGTTTGTGTGGTTTGTGAAAGAGTGAGTACCCTTGCTTTTCATGGACAAATAATGGTCACGTGGTTTCTGTACACGTGGTTCAGACACAACCCCTCGCTAGTGACTGGCCTAATGACTGGCCTAGTGACTGGCCTATAGTGACTGGCCTATAGTGACTGGCCTATAGTGACTGGCCTATAGTGACTGGCCTATAGTGACTGGCCTAGTGACTGGCCTAGTGACTGGCCTAGTGACTGGCCTAGTGACTGGCCTATAGTGACTGGCCTAGTGACTGGCCTATAGTGACTGGCCTATAGTGACTGGCCTAATGACTGGTCTAATGACTGGCCTAGTGACTGGCCTAGTGACTGGCCTAGTGACTGGCCTATAGTGACTGGCCTAGTGACTGGCCTATAGTGACTGGCCTAGTGACTGGCCTAGTGACTGGCCTAGTGACTGGCCTAGTGACTGGCCTATAGTGACTGGCCTATAGTGACTGGCCTAGTGACTGGCCTATAGTGACTGGCCTATAGTGACTGGCCTAGTGACTGGCCTAGTGACTGGCCTATAGTGACTGGCCTATAGTGACTGGCCTAGTGACTGGCCTAGTGACTGGCCTATAGTGACTGGCCTATAGTGACTGGCCTATAGTGACTGGCCTAGTGACTGGCCTAGTGACTGGCCTAGTGACTGGCCTAGTGACTGGCCTAGTGACTGGCCTAGTGACTGGCCTAGTGACTGGCCTAGTGACTGGCCTAGTGACTGGCCTAGTGACTGGCCTATAGTGACTGGCCTAGTGACTGGCCTAGTGACTGGCCTATAGTGACTGGCCTAGTGACTGGCCTAGTGACTGGCCTAGTGACTGGCCTAGTGACTGGCCTAGTGACTGGCCTAGTGACTGGCCTAGTGACTGGCCTAGTGACTGGCCTATAGTGACTGGCCTATAGTGACTGGCCTAGTGACTGGCCTAGTGACTGGCCTAGTGACTGGCCTAGTGACTGGCCTATAGTGACTGGCCTAGTGACTGGCCTAGTGACTGGCCTATAGTGACTGGCCTAGTGACTGGCCTAGTGACTGGCCTATAGTGACTGGCCTATAGTGACTGGCCTATAGTGACTGGCCTAGTGACTGGCCTAGTGACTGGCCTAGTGACTGGCCTATAGTGACTGGCCTAGTGACTGGCCTAGTGACTGGCCTATAGTGACTGGCCTATAGTGACTGATGTTAGTGGGAAAGAGTTGGGAAAGTATTGTCCCATTGACAGAGGCAGACTGACAGAAATAGAAGAGGGTGAGATAATGTGGGGAAAAATAACAGTGTTACTGCGATGAGATCATTCATGTTATGTGTTGTCTTTTCAGATGGAGTGCAGCGGGCATGGAAAGTGTTCGTGTAACCAGTGTTTCTGCGATGCACAATACATGGGGCCCACCTGTGACGACTGTCCGGTAAGTTGACAGAAAATGATTTCTCATAATGCCGCAGAAAATCAGTTCTCATAAAGCCGCGGATATTTCACATGAGGTCCTTTTCACTTTCACGTTTGCTTTTGAGAGAGACAAAACAAAATGTTGTTCAAGATGTGTGGATACGTTCTCTGTGGTTGTGTCGGCTGTTAACTGCAAAGCAATGAGTTACAAACTTTTTGCTGCAATTTTGTTGTTTGAACGTCGTGCAAATGGTTTGGCTGTAATATGGTTGTTTGAATGTCGTGCAAATGGTTTGGCTGTGATATGGTTGTTTGAACGTCGTGCAAATGGTTTGGCTGTGATATGGTTCTTCGAAAATGTTGTGCAAATCTTTTTGCTGCCGTCTTTTTCTTTGAACCTAATAGAGATGAAATTCTTCCTCGTTTGATCTCTTGGTACTCAGTTTGGTGTAAAAAGATTGACAAGTTTCATCGGTCATTTTTTGTTCTCATCTGTGATAAAGTAACTTTTGTTGTTGTAGTCTTGTTGTCCTGGATCGTTTAGCAGCAATCTTGTTGTCCTGGATCGTTTAGCAGCAATCTTGTTGTCTTGTTGTCCTGGATCGTTTAGCAGCAATCTTGTTGTCCTGGATCGTTTAGCAGCAATCTTGTTGTCCTGGAGCGTTTAGCAGCAATCTTGCTGTCTTGTTGTCCTGGATCGTTTAGCAGCAATCTTGTTGTCCTGGATCGTTTAGCAGCAATCTTGTTGTCTTGTTGTCCTGGATCGTTTAGCAGCAATCTTGTTGTCTTGTTGTCCTGGATCGTTTAGCAGCAATCTTGTTGTCCTGGATCGTTTAGCAGCAATCTTGTTGTCCTGGAGCGTTTAGCAGCAATCTTGTTGTCTTGTTGTCCTGGAGCGTTTAGCAGTAATCTTGCTGTCTTGTTGTCCTGGAGCGTTTAGCAGCAATCTTGTTGTCCTGGAGCGTTTAGCAGCAATCTTGTTGTCTTGTTGTCCTGGAGCGTTTAGCAGTAATCTTGCTGTCTTGTTGTCCTGGAGCGTTTAGCAGCAATCTTGCTGTCTTGTTGTCCTGGATCGTTTAGCAGTAATCTTGCTGTCTTGTTGTCCTGGATCGTTTAGCAGCAATCTTGTTGTCCTGGATCGTTTAGCAGCAATCTTGTTGTCCTGGAGCGTTTAGCAGTAATCTTGCTGTCTTGTTGTCCTGGATCGTTTAGCAGTAATCTTGTTGTCCTGGAGCGTTTAGCAGCAATCTTGCTGTCTTGTTGTCCTGGATCGTTTAGCAGTAATCTTGTTGTCCTGGATCGTTTAGCAGCAATCTTGTTGTCCTGGATCGTTTAGCAGCAATCTTGTTGTCCTGGAGCGTTTAGCAGCAATCTTGTTGTCCTGGAGCGTTTAGCAGCAATCTTGTTGTCCTGGAGCGTTTAGCAGCAATCTTGTTGTCTTGTTGTCCTGGATCGTTTAGCAGCAATCTTGTTGTCCTGGAGCGTTTAGCAGCAATCTTGTTGTCCTGGATCGTTTAGCAGTAATCTTGCTGTCCTGGATCGTTTAGCAGTAATCTTGTTGTCTTGTTGTCCTGGATCGTTTAGCAGTAATCTTGCTGTCCTGGAGCGTTTAGCAGTAATCTTGCTGTCTTGTTGTCCTGGAGCGTTTAGCAGCAATCTTGCTGTCTTGTTGTCCTGGAGCGTTTAGCAGCAATCTTGTTGTCCTGGATCGTTTAGCAGCAATCTTGTTGTCCTGGATCGTTTAGCAGCAATCTTGTTGTCTTGTTGTCCTGGATCGTTTAGCAGTAATCTTGTTGTCCTGGATCGTTTAGCAGCAATCTTGCTGTCTTGTTGTCCTGGATCGTTTAGCAGTAATCTTGTTGTCCTGGATCGTTTAGCAGTAATCTTGTTGTCCTGGATCGTTTAGCAGCAATCTTGTTGTCTTGTTGTCCTGGATCGTTTAGCAGCAATCTTGCTGTCTTGTTGTCCTGGATCGTTTAGCAGCAATCTTGTTGTCCTGGAGCGTTTAGCAGCAATCTTGTTGTCCTGGATCGTTTAGCAGCAATCTTGTTGTCCTGGATCGTTTAGCAGCAATCTTGCTGTCTTGTTGTCCTGGATCGTTTAGCAGCAATCTTGTTGTCCTGGATCGTTTAGCAGCAATCTTGTTGTCCTGGATCGTTTAGCAGTAATCTTGCTGTCTTGTTGTCCTGGATCGTTTAGCAGCAATCTTGTTGTCCTGGATCGTTTAGCAGCAATCTTGTTGTCCTGGATCGTTTAGCAGCAATCTTGTTGTCCTGGATCGTTTAGCAGCAATCTTGCTGTCTTGTTGTCCTGGATCGTTTAGCAGCAATCTTGTTGTCCTGGATCGTTTAGCAGCAATCTTGTTGTCCTGGATCGTTTAGCAGCAATCTTGTTGTCCTGGATCGTTTAGCAGCAATCTTGCTGTCTTGTTGTCCTGGATCGTTTAGCAGCAATCTTGTTGTCCTGGATCGTTTAGCAGCAATCTTGTTGTCCTGGATCGTTTAGCAGCAATCTTGTTGTCCTGGATCGTTTAGCAGCAATCTTGCTGTCTTGTTGTCCTGGATCGTTTAGCAGCAATCTTGCTGTCTTGTTGTCCTGGATCGTTTAGCAGCAATCTTGTTGTCTGGAAGAAAGCTGCACTTTTGTTTGATGAAATCTTGTTTTCGGGAATATAACACAAATCTTTTTGCTGCAGTAATATTAATTGCCATGAATATAGCAACAATATTTTTTGCTGCACTCTTTTCTTGTTTTATTTTAGTGCAAATCTTTATGCTGCCATCCAGTTGTTTGAATTCTAGAGCACTGCTTTTGCTGTTGTTCGATTATATTACGCAAATGTTTTTTGCTGCAGGCCTGCCCTGGCAAGTGTGAGGAGAACAAAGCCTGCGTCCAGTGCGCGGCCTTCGACTCGGGTCCGCTGACGGAAGAACAGTGCAACCGTGACTGCAGGAAGGACCTCATCCACATCCAAAGTGAACTGCCTAGTGAGTTACATCATTTTGTAGAATCGTGTTAACTTTGGCGCTTTATTTCTTTTTTAAGCCCATAGGTGTAGGCACTGTCTTTGAGGATGACCATGTGCAGGTCTTGTAGCTAGAAGGGTTGGAACTGTGGAACACCCCTTTTATGACAACCAAACATCTGATAAAAAGAGTCTGAAAATGGAGGTAAATTCAGAGACATTATGAACAGCAAATGTGAAAAAGCAGGGTCTTGGAATTCAAGGAAGTCTGAAATCAGGAGTCTTGAAAAGGGGCTTCTACTGTAGTCTGAAATCAGGAGTCTTGAAAAGGGTGGTCTACTGTAGTCTGAAATCAGGAGTCTTGAAAAGGGGGGTCTACTGTAGTCTGAAATCAGGAGTCTTGAAAAGGGGGGTCTACTGTAGTCTGAAATCAGGAGTCTTGAAAAGGGGCTTCTACTGTAGTCTGAAATCAGGAGTCTTGAAAAGGGGGGTCTACTGTAGTCTGAAATCAGGAGTCTTGAAAAGGGGGGTCTACTGTAGTCTGAAATCAGGAGTCTTGAAAAGGGTGGTCTACTGTAGTCTGAAATCAGGAGTCTTGAAAAGGGCGGTCTACTGTAGTCTGAAATCAGGAGTCTTGAAAAGGGCGGTCTACTGTAGTCTGAAATCAGGAGTCTTGAAAAGGGCGGTCTACTGTAGTCTGAAATCAGGAGTCTTGAAAAGGGCGGTCTACTGTAGTCTGAAATCAGGAGTCTTGAAAAGGGTGGTCTACTGTAGTCTGAAATCAGGAGTCTTGAAAAGGGTGGTCTACTGTAGTCTGAAATCAGGAGTCTTGAAAAGGGGGGTCTACTGTAGTCTGAAATCAGGAGTCTTGAAAAGGGGGGTCTACTGTAGTCTGAAATCAGGAGTCTTGAAAAGGGCGGTCTACTGTAGTCTGAAATCAGGAGTCTTGAAAAGGGCGGTCTACTGTAGTCTGAAATCAGGAGTCTTGAAAAGGGGGGTCTACTGTAGTCTGAAATCAGGAGTCTTGAAAAGGGGGGTCTACTGTAGTCTGAAATGAGGAGTCTTGAAAAGGGGGGTCTACTGTAGTCTGAAATCAGGAGTCTTGAAAAGGGGGGTCTACTGTAGTCTGAAATGAGGAGTCTTGAAAAGGGGGGTCTACTGTAGTCTGAAATCAGGAGTCTTGAAAAGGGGGGTCTACTGTAGTCTGAAATCAGGAGTCTTGAAAAGGGGGGTCTACTGTAGTCTGAAATCAGGAGTCTTGAAAAGGGGGGTCTACTGTAGTCTGAAATCAGGAGTCTTGAAAAGGGTGGTCTACTGTAGTCTGAAATCAGGAGTCTTGAAAAGGGCGGTCTACTGTAGTCTGAAATCAGGAGTCTTGAAAAGGGCGGTCTACTGTAGTCTGAAATCAGGAGTCTTGAAAAGGGGGGTCTACTGTAGTCTGAAATCAGGAGTCTTGAAAAGGGGGGTCTACTGTAGTCTGAAATCAGGAGTCTTGAAAAGGGCGGTCTACTGTAGTCTGAAATCAGGAGTCTTGAAAAGGGCGGTCTACTGTAGTCTGAAATCAGGAGTCTTGAAAAGGGCGGTCTACTGTAGTCTGAAATCAGGAGTCTTGAAAAGGGCGGTCTACTGTAGTCTGAAATCAGGAGTCTTGAAAAGGGCGGTCTACTGTAGTCTGAAATCAGGAGTCTTGAAAAGGGTGGTCTACTGTAGTCTGAAATGAGGAGTCTTGAAAAGGGGGGTCTACTGTAGTCTGAAATCAGGAGTCTTGAAAAGGGGGGTCTACTGTAGTCTGAAATCAGGAGTCTTGAAAAGGGCGGTCTACTGTAGTCTGAAATCAGGAGTCTTGAAAAGGGCGGTCTACTGTAGTCTGAAATCAGGAGTCTTGAAAAGGGGGGTCTACTGTAGTCTGAAATCAGGAGTCTTGAAAAGGGGGGTCTACTGTAGTCTGAAATGAGGAGTCTTGAAAAGGGGGGTCTACTGTAGTCTGAAATGAGGAGTCTTGAAAAGGGGGGTCTACTGTAGTCTGAAATGAGGAGTCTTGAAAAGGGGGGTCTACTGTAGTCTGAAATCAGGAGTCTTGAAAAGGGGGGTCTACTGTAGTCTGAAATCAGGAGTCTTGAAAAGGGGGGTCTACTGTAGTCTGAAATCAGGAGTCTTGAAAAGGGGGGTCTACTGTAGTCTGAAATCAGGAGTCTTGAAAAGGGGGGTCTACTGTAGTCTGAAATCAGGAGTCTTGAAAAGGGGGGTCTACTGTAGTCTGAAATCAGGAGTCTTGAAAAGGGGGGTCTACTGTAGTCTGAAATGAGGAGTCTTGAAAAGGGGGGTCTACTGTAGTCTGAAATCAGGAGTCTTGAAAAGGGGGGTCTACTGTAGTCTGAAATGAGGAGTCTTGAAAAGGGGGGTCTACTGTAGTCTGAAATCAGGAGTCTTGAAAAGGGGGGTCTACTGTAGTCTGAAATCAGGAGTCTTGAAAAGGGGGGTCTACTGTAGTCTGAAATCAGGAGTCTTGAAAAGGGGGGTCTACTGTAGTCTGAAATCAGGAGTCTTGAAAAGGGGGGTCTACTGTAGTCTGAAATCAGGAGTCTTGAAAAGGGGGGTCTACTGTAGTCTGAAATCAGGAGTCTTAAAAAGGGGGGTCTACTGTAGTCTGAAATGAGGAGTCTTGAAAAGGGGGGTCTACTGTAGTCTGAAATGAGGAGTCTTGAAAAGGGGGGTCTACTGTAGTCTGAAATGAGGAGTCTTGAAAAGGGGGGTCTACTGTAGTCTGAAATGAGGAGTCTTGAAAAGGGGGGTCTACTGTAGTCTGAAATCAGGAGTCTTGAAAAGGGGGGTCTACTGTAGTCTGAAATCAGGAGTCTTGAAAAGGGGGGTCTACTGTAGTCTGAAATCAGGAGTCTTGAAAAGGGCGGTCTACTGTAGTCTGAAATCAGGAGTCTTGAAAAGGGGGGTCTACTGTAGTCTGAAATGAGGAGTCTTGAAAAGGGGGGTCTACTGTAGTCTGAAATCAGGAGTCTTGAAAAGGGGGGTCTACTGTAGTCTGAAATCAGGAGTCTTAAAAAGGGGGGTCTACTGTAGTCTGAAATGAGGAGTCTTGAAAAGGGGGGTCTACTGTAGTCTGAAATCAGGAGTCTTGAAAAGGGGGGTCTACTGTAGTCTGAAATGAGGAGTCTTGAAAAGGGGGGTCTACTGTAGTCTGAAATGAGGAGTCTTGAAAAGGGGGGTCTACTGTAGTCTGAAATGAGGAGTCTTGAAAAGGGGGGTCTACTGTAGTCTGAAATCAGGAGTCTTGAAAAGGGGGGTCTACTGTAGTCTGAAATGAGGAGTCTTGAAAAGGGGGGTCTACTGTAGTCTGAAATGAGGAGTCTTGAAAAGGGGGGTCTACTGTAGTCTGAAATGAGGAGTCTTGAAAAGGGGGGTCTACTGTAGTCTGAAATCAGGAGTCTTGAAAAGGGGGGTCTACTGTAGTCTGAAATCAGGAGTCTTGAAAAGGGGGGTCTACTGTAGTCTGAAATCAGGAGTCTTGAAAAGGGGGGTCTACTGTAGTCTGAAATCAGGAGTCTTGAAAAGGGGGGTCTACTGTAGTCTGAAATGAGGAGTCTTGAAAAGGGGGGTCTACTGTAGTATGAAATCAGGAGTCTTGAAAAGGGGCTTCTACTGTAGTCTGAAATCAGGAGTCTTGAAAAGGGGGGTCTACTGTAGTCTGAAATCAGGAGTCTTGAAAAGGGGGGTCTACTGTAGTCTGAAATCAGGAGTCTTGAAAAGGGGGGTCTACTGTAGTCTGAAATCAGGAGTCTTGAAAAGGGGGGTCTACTGTAGTCTGAAATCAGGAGTCTTGAAAAGGGGCTTCTACTGTAGTCTGAAATCAGGAGTCTTGAAAAGGGGGGTCTACTGTAGTCTGAAATCAGGAGTCTTGAAAAGGGTCTACTGTAGTCTGAAATCAGGAGTCTTGAAAAGGGTCTACTGTAGTCTGTGTCTTGTGTTACCAGGGAATATTAAATGGTCCTAATTTTCTTTCCACCTCATGGTCATGCGCTGCAGTATAAGCTTTTGGTACTGTTAGGTTTTTCTTTAAGAAAGCCAGTACCAGCTTACTTTTCAAGTATATTTATATTGTATTTCCCATTTTACAGGCCTGAGGGTAATGGTATCTTCAAGAATAAAAACACTTTTCAAAGAAGTCAATGGGTTTTTTTCTTATGTATTTTCCTCAATTATTTGAAATCTAATTGGAAGCATTGTTATTGGGAGCAATTGATAAGTTATCTTGATTTGAATGATCTTTTCAGACCGTCCAGGGATTCGCAAGTGTCAGTTTAAGGATGACGATGACTGTCTCTTCTCCTTTACATACCAGTACATGCCCAATGGAGAGGTGGATATTGTCGTTCAACGTACAAAGTGTAAGTATCTTTACATACCAGTACATGCCCAATGGAGAGGTGGATATTGTCGTTCAACGTACAAAGTGTAAGTACCTTTACATACCAGTACATGCCCAATGGAGAGGTGGATATTGTCGTTCAACGTACAAAGTGTAAGTATCTTTACATACCAGTACATGCCCAATGGAGAGGTGGATATTGTCGTTCAACGTACAAAGTGTAAGTATCTTTACATACCAGTACATGCCCAATGGAGAGGTGGATATTGTCGTGCAACGTACAAAGTGTAAGTATCTTTACATACCAGTACATGCCCAATGGAGAGGTGGATATTGTCGTTCAACGTACAAAGTGTAAGTATCTTTGCTGAACCGTTTTGGGGACACTAATACCTGGAGATTGATGTTCAGCGTACATATTGTAAATGTAGGCATCATAGCGGAGTGATTTGAACCGTTTTGGGAACACTAATACCTGGAGATTGATGTTCAGCATACATATTGTAAATGTAGGCATCATAGCGGAGTGATTTGAACCGTTTTGGGATACATCATTAGCTTTTAGTATGATTTCATCAGAAGAATACAAGTGCATGACTCTAGGTGTTGCAGTAACTGTGAATATTTCAATCTTAGGTTTATCTAATGCTTCTGAATTCCACCGTTTGCAAGTCTTTGTTTATTTGTGTCTGTGTAAAACTGCTCAGAATTTTAAATAGGAGAATTTTTCCAGCATAGCCATGAGATCCCCAGTCTTGAACCTAACTGAACTAAACTGCATGTTATCCCGGTAGTCAGTAAGCTGTTTTTATATGTTATACTCTTACTTTCTCCCAAGCGCAAGACAAATTCTTCTATGAAAATTGAAGCCAATAAAATTTGAGTTGAGTTGAGTTGAGTTGAGCTATGGAAATGTAAGACTTGGGAAAATATAAGACTTGGAAATGAAAGACTTGGAAATATAAGACTTGGAAATGTAAGACTTGGAAATGTAAGACTTGGAAATGTAAGACTTGGAAATGTAAGACTTGGAAATGTAAATGTGAAATACATATGTAAAGAGTTGTTTGTTCATGTAAGATTATGTAAACCATCTTTTAACTCTTGAAAGATCCGTCCAGGCCTTTACATGAGACAGAGTATCATTCCACATATATAGACACATACGCAAAATGTGACATGGCTGCTTTCTGGGCAGAGTAGGAATGATCAATTAATGTTGTAACTTGAACCTGTGTCTATCTTCTACATTAATTGTGTAACTTGAACCTGTGTCTATCTTCTACATTAATTGTGTAACTTGAACCTGTGTCTATCTTCTACATTAATTGTGTAACTTGAACCTGTGTCTATCTTCTACATTAATTTTGTAACTTGAACCTGTGTCTATCTTCTAAATTCATTGTGTAACTTGAACCTGTGTCTATCTTCTACATTCATTGTGTAACTTGAACCTGTGTCTATCTTCTACATTCATTGTGTAACTTGAACCTGTGTCTATCTTCTACATTCATTGTGTAACTTGAACCTGTGTCTATCTTCTACATTCATTGTGTAACTTGAACCTGTGTCTATCTTCTACATTAATTGTGTAACTTGAACCTGTGTCTATCTTCTACATTCATTGTGTAACTTGAACCTGTGTCTATCTTCTACATTCATTGTGTAACTTGAACCTGTGTCTATCTTCTACATTAATTGTGTAACTTGAACCTGTGTCTATCTTCTACATTCATTGTGTAACTTGAACCTGTGTCTATCTTCTAAATTAATTGTGTAACTTGACCCTGTGTCTATCTTCTAAATTAATTGTGTAACTTGACCCTGTGTCTATCTTCTAAATTAATTGTGTAACTTGACCCTGTGTCTATCTTCTAAATTAATTGTGTAACTTGACCCTGTGTCTATCTTCTAAATTAATTGTGTAACTTGACCCTGTGTCTATCTTCTAAATTAATTGTGTAACTTGACCCTGTGTCTATCTTCTAAATTAATTGTGTAACTTGAACCTGTGTCTATCTTCTAAATTAATTGTGTAACTTGACCCTGTGTCTATCTTCTAAATTAATTGTGTAACTTGAACCTGTGTCTATCTTCTAAATTAATTGTGTAACTTGAACCTGTGTCGATCTTCTACATTAATTGTGTAACTTGAACCTGTGTCTATCTTCTACATTAATTGTGTAACTTGAACCTGTGTCTATCTTCTACATTAATTGTGTAACTTGAACCTGTGTCTATCTTCTACATTAATTGTGTAACTTGAACCTGTGTCTATCTTCTACATTCATTGTGTAACTTGAACCTGTGTCTATCTTCTACATTCATTGTGTAACTTGAACCTGTGTCTATCTTCTAAATTAATTGTGTAACTTGAACCTGTGTCTATCTTCTAAATTAATTGTGTAACTTGAACCTGTGTCTATCTTCTAAATTAATTGTGTAACTTGAACCTGTGTCGATCTTCTAAATTAATTGTGTAACTTGAACCTGTGTCGATCTTCTAAATTAATTGTGTAACTTGAACCTGTGTCTATCTTCTAAATTAATTGTGTAACTTGAACCTGTGTCGATCTTCTAAATTAATTGTGTAACTTGAACCTGTGTCGATCTTCTAAATTAATTGTGTAACTTGAACCTGTGTCTATCTTCTAAATTAATTGTGTAACTTGAACCTGTGTCGATCTTCTAAATTAATTGTGTAACTTGAACCTGTGTCTATCTTCTAAATTAATTGTGTAACTTGAACCTGTGTCTATCTTCTAAATTAATTGTGTAACTTGAACCTGTGTCTATCTTCTACATTAATTGTGTAACTTGAACCTGTGTCTATCTTCTAAATTAATTGTGTAACTTGAACCTGTGTCTATCTTCTAAATTAATTGTGTAACTTGAACCTGTGTCTATCTTCTAAATTAATTGTGTAACTTGAACCTGTGTCTATCTTCTAAATTAATTGTGTAACTTGAACCTGTGTCTATCTTCTAAATTAATTGTGTAACTTGAACCTGTGTCTATCTTCTAAATTAATTGTGTAACTTGAACCTGTGTCTATCTTCTAAATTAATTGTGTAACTTGAACCTGTGTCTATCTTCTAAATTAATTGTGTAACTTGAACCTGTGTCTATCTTCTAAATTAATTGTGTAACTTGAACCTGTGTCTATCTTCTAAATTAATTGTGTAACTTGAACCTGTGTCTATCTTCTAAATTAATTGTGTAACTTGAACCTGTGTCTATCTTCTAAATTAATTGTGTAACTTGAACCTGTGTCTATCTTCTAAATTAATTGTGTAACTTGAACCTGTGTCTATCTTCTACATTAATTGTGTAACTTGAACCTGTGTCTATCTTCTAAATTAATTGTGTAACTTGAACCTGTGTCTATCTTCTAAATTAATTGTGTAACTTGAACCTGTGTCTATCTTCTAAATTAATTGTGTAACTTGAACCTGTGTCTATCTTCTAAATTAATTGTGTAACTTGAACCTGTGTCTATCTTCTAAATTAATTGTGTAACTTGAACCTGTGTCTATCTTCTAAATTAATTGTGTAACTTGAACCTGTGTCTATCTTCTAAATTAATTGTGTAACTTGAACCTGTGTCTATCTTCTAAATTAATTGTGTAACTTGAACCTGTGTCTATCTTCTAAATTAATTGTGTAACTTGAACCTGTGTCTATCTTCTAAATTAATTGTGTAACTTGAACCTGTGTCTATCTTCTAAATTAATTGTGTAACTTGAACCTGTGTCTATCTTCTACATTAATTGTGTAACTTGAACCTGTGTCTATCTTCTAAATTAATTGTGTAACTTGAACCTGTGTCTATCTTCTAAATTAATTGTGTAACTTGAACCTGTGTCTATCTTCTAAATTAATTGTGTAACTTGAACCTGTGTCTATCTTCTAAATTAATTGTGTAACTTGAACCTGTGTCTATCTTCTAAATTAATTGTGTAACTTGAACCTGTGTCTATCTTCTAAATTAATTGTGTAACTTGAACCTGTGTCTATCTTCTAAATTAATTGTGTAACTTGAACCTGTGTCTATCTTCTAAATTAATTGTGTAACTTGAACCTGTGTCTATCTTCTAAATTAATTGTGTAACTTGAACCTGTGTCTATCTTCTAAATTAATTGTGTAACTTGAACCTGTGTCTATCTTCTAAATTAATTGTGTAACTTGAACCTGTGTCTATCTTCTAAATTAATTGTGTAACTTGAACCTGTGTCTATCTTCTAAATTAATTGTGTAACTTGAACCTGTGTCTATCTTCTAAATTAATTGTGTAACTTGAACCTGTGTCTATCTTCTAAATTAATTGTGTAACTTGAACCTGTGTCTATCTTCTAAATTAATTGTGTAACTTGAACCTGTGTCTATCTTCTAAATTAATTGTGTAACTTGAACCTGTGTCTATCTTCTAAATTAATTGTGTAACTTGAACCTGTGTC
Organism: Littorina saxatilis; assembly: GCF_037325665.1. NCBI lineage: Eukaryota > Metazoa > Mollusca > Gastropoda > Littorinimorpha > Littorinidae > Littorina > Littorina saxatilis. Next base: position 1,063,483 of record NC_090256.1, on the reverse strand, counting down.
TATCTTCTAAATTAATTGTGTAACTTGAACCTGTGTCTATCTTCTAAATTAATTGTGTAACTTGAACCTGTGTCGATCTTCTAAATTAATTGTGTAACTTGAACCTGTGTCTATCTTCTAAATTAATTGTGTAACTTGAACCTGTGTCTATCTTCTAAATTAATTGTGTAACTTGAACCTGTGTCGATCTTCTAAATTAATTGTGTAACTTGAACCTGTGTCGATCTTCTAAATTAATTGTGTAACTTGAACCTGTGTCTATCTTCTAAATTAATTGTGTAACTTGAACCTGTGTCTATCTTCTAAATTAATTGTGTAACTTGAACCTGTGTCTATCTTCTAAATTAATTGTGTAACTTGAACCTGTGTCTATCTTCTAAATTAATTGTGTAACTTGAACCTGTGTCTATCTTCTAAATTAATTGTGTAACTTGAACCTGTGTCGATCTTCTAAATTAATTGTGTAACTTGAACCTGTGTCTATCTTCTAAATTAATTGTGTAACTTGAACCTGTGTCTATCTTCTAAATTAATTGTGTAACTTGAACCTGTGTCTATCTTCTAAATTAATTGTGTAACTTGAACCTGTGTCGATCTTCTAAATTAATTGTGTAACTTGAACCTGTGTCTATCTTCTAAATTAATTGTGTAACTTGAACCTGTGTCTATCTTCTAAATTAATTGTGTAACTTGAACCTGTGTCTATCTTCTAAATTAATTGTGTAACTTGAACCTGTGTCGATCTTCTAAATTAATTGTGTAACTTGAACCTGTGTCTATCTTCTAAATTAATTGTGTAACTTGAACCTGTGTCTATCTTCTAAATTAATTGTGTAACTTGAACCTGTGTCTATCTTCTAAATTAATTGTGTAACTTGAACCTGTGTCGATCTTCTAAATTAATTGTGTAACTTGAACCTGTGTCGATCTTCTAAATTAATTGTGTAACTTGAACCTGTGTCTATCTTCTAAATTAATTGTGTAACTTGAACCTGTGTCTATCTTCTAAATTAATTGTGTAACTTGAACCTGTGTCTATCTTCTAAATTAATTGTGTAACTTGAACCTGTGTCGATCTTCTAAATTAATTGTGTAACTTGAACCTGTGTCGATCTTCTAAATTAATTGTGTAACTTGAACCTGTGTCTATCTTCTAAATTAATTGTGTAACTTGAACCTGTGTCGATCTTCTAAATTAATTGTGTAACTTGAACCTGTGTCTATCTTCTAAATTAATTGTGTAACTTGAACCTGTGTCTATCTTCTAAATTAATTGTGTAACTTGAACCTGTGTCTATCTTCTAAATTAATTGTGTAACTTGAACCTGTGTCGATCTTCTAAATTAATTGTGTAACTTGAACCTGTGTCTATCTTCTAAATTAATTGTGTAACTTGAACCTGTGTCTATCTTCTAAATTAATTGTGTAACTTGAACCTGTGTCTATCTTCTAAATTAATTGTGTAACTTGAACCTGTGTCTATCTTCTAAATTAATTGTGTAACTTGAACCTGTGTCGATCTTCTAAATTAATTGTGTAACTTGAACCTGTGTCTATCTTCTAAATTAATTGTGTAACTTGAACCTGTGTCTATCTTCTAAATTAATTGTGTAACTTGAACCTGTGTCTATCTTCTAAATTAATTGTGTAACTTGAACCTGTGTCTATCTTCTAAATTAATTGTGTAACTTGAACCTGTGTCGATCTTCTAAATTAATTGTGTAACTTGAACCTGTGTCTATCTTCTAAATTAATTGTGTAACTTGAACCTGTGTCTATCTTCTAAATTAATTGTGTAACTTGAACCTGTGTCTATCTTCTAAATTAATTGTGTAACTTGAACCTGTGTCGATCTTCTAAATTAATTGTGTAACTTGAACCTGTGTCTATCTTCTAAATTAATTGTGTAACTTGAACCTGTGTCGATCTTCTAAATTAATTGTGTAACTTGAACCTGTGTCTATCTTCTAAATTAATTGTGTAACTTGAACCTGTGTCGATCTTCTAAATTAATTGTGTAACTTGAACCTGTGTCGATCTTCTAAATTAATTGTGTAACTTGAACCTGTGTCTATCTTCTAAATTAATTGTGTAACTTGAACCTGTGTCTATCTTCTACATTAATTGTGTAACTTGAACCTGTGTCTATCTTCTACATTAATTGTGTAACTTGAACCTGTGTCTATCTTCTACATTAATTGTGTAACTTGAACCTGTGTCTATCTTCTACATTAATTGTGTAACTTGAACCTGTGTCTATCTTCTACATTAATTGTGTAACTTGAACCTGTGTCTATCTTCTACATTAATTGTGTAACTTGAACCTGTGTCTATCTTCTACATTAATTGTGTAACTTGAACCTGTGTCTATCTTCTACATTAATTGTGTAACTTGAACCTGTGTCGATCTTCTAAATTAATTGTGTAACTTGAACCTGTGTCTATCTTCTAAATTAATTGTGTAACTTGAACCTGTGTCTATCTTCTAAATTAATTGTGTAACTTGAACCTGTGTCTATCTTCTAAATTAATTGTGTAACTTGAACCTGTGTCTATCTTCTAAATTAATTGTGTAACTTGAACCTGTGTCTATCTTCTAAATTAATTGTGTAACTTGAACCTGTGTCTATCTTCTACATTAATTGTGTAACTTGAACCTGTGTCTATCTTCTAAATTAATTGTGTAACTTGAACCTGTGTCTATCTTCTAAATTAATTGTGTAACTTGAACCTGTGTCTATCTTCTAAATTAATTGTGTAACTTGAACCTGTGTCTATCTTCTAAATTAATTGTGTAACTTGAACCTGTGTCTATCTTCTAAATTAATTGTGTAACTTGAACCTGTGTCTATCTTCTAAATTAATTGTGTAACTTGAACCTGTGTCTATCTTCTAAATTAATTGTGTAACTTGAACCTGTGTCTATCTTCTAAATTAATTGTGTAACTTGAACCTGTGTCTATCTTCTAAATTAATTGTGTAACTTGAACCTGTGTCTATCTTCTAAATTAATTGTGTAACTTGAACCTGTGTCTATCTTCTAAATTAATTGTGTAACTTGAACCTGTGTCTATCTTCTAAATTAATTGTGTAACTTGAACCTGTGTCTATCTTCTAAATTAATTGTGTAACTTGAACCTGTGTCTATCTTCTAAATTAATTGTGTAACTTGAACCTGTGTCGATCTTCTAAATTAATTGTGTAACTTGAACCTGTGTCGATCTTCTAAATTAATTGTGTAACTTGAACCTGTGTCTATCTTCTAAATTAATTGTGTAACTTGAACCTGTGTCTATCTTCTAAATTAATTGTGTAACTTGAACCTGTGTCTATCTTCTAAATTAATTGTGTAACTTGAACCTGTGTCGATCTTCTAAATTAATTGTGTAACTTGAACCTGTGTCGATCTTCTAAATTAATTGTGTAACTTGACCCTGTGTCGATCTTCTAAATTAATTGTGTAACTTGAACCTGTGTCGATCTTCTAAATTAATTGTGTAACTTGACCCTGTGTCGATCTTCTAAATTAATTGTGTAACTTGACCCTGTGTCGATCTTCTAAATTAATTGTGTAACTTGACCCTGTGTCTATCTTCTAAATTAATTGTGTAACTTGAACCTGTGTCGATCTTCTAAATTAATTGTGTAACTTGAACCTGTGTCGATCTTCTAAATTAATTGTGTAACTTGAACCTGTGTCGATCTTCTAAATTAATTGTGTAACTTGAACCTGTGTCGATCTTCTAAATTAATTGTGTAACTTGAACCTGTGTCGATCTTCTAAATTAATTGTGTAACTTGAACCTGTGTCGATCTTCTAAATTAATTGTGTAACTTGAACCTGTGTCGATCTTCTAAATTAATTGTGTAACTTGAACCTGTGTCGATCTTCTAAATTAATTGTGTAACTTGAACCTGTGTCGATCTTCTAAATTAATTGTGTAACTTGAACCTGTGTCGATCTTCTAAATTAATTGTGTAACTTGAACCTGTGTCGATCTTCTAAATTAATTGTGTAACTTGACCCTGTGTCGATCTTCTAAATTAATTGTGTAACTTGACCCTGTGTCGATCTTCTAAATTAATTGTGTAACTTGACCCTGTGTCTATCTTCTAAATTAATTGTGTAACTTGAACCTGTGTCGATCTTCTAAATTAATTGTGTAACTTGAACCTGTGTCGATCTTCTAAATTAATTGTGTAACTTGAACCTGTGTCGATCTTCTAAATTAATTGTGTAACTTGAACCTGTGTCGATCTTCTAAATTAATTGTGTAACTTGAACCTGTGTCGATCTTCTAAATTAATTGTGTAACTTGAACCTGTGTCGATCTTCTAAATTAATTGTGTAACTTGAACCTGTGTCTATCTTCTAAATTAATTGTGTAACTTGAACCTGTGTCGATCTTCTAAATTAATTGTGTAACTTGAACCTGTGTCGATCTTCTAAATTAATTGTGTAACTTGAACCTGTGTCTATCTTCTACATTAATTGTGTAACTTGAACCTGTGTCGATCTTCTACATTAATTGTGTAACTTGAACCTGTGTCGATCTTCTAAATTAATTGTGTAACTTGAACCTGTGTCGATCTTCTAAATTAATTGTGTAACTTGAACCTGTGTCTATCTTCTAAATTAATTGTGTAACTTGAACCTGTGTCTATCTTCTACATTAATTGTGTAACTTGAACCTGTGTCGATCTTCTAAATTAATTGTGTAACTTGAACCTGTGTCGATCTTCTAAATTAATTGTGTAACTTGAACCTGTGTCTATCTTCTACATTAATTGTGTAACTTGAACCTGTGTCTATCTTCTACATTAATTGTGTAACTTGAACCTGTGTCTATCTTCTACATTAATTGTGTAACTTGAACCTGTGTCTATCTTCTACATTAATTGTGTAACTTGAACCTGTGTCTATCTTCTACATTAATTGTGTAACTTGAACCTGTGTCTATCTTCTACATTAATTGTGTAACTTGAACCTGTGTCTATCTTCTACATTAATTGTGTAACTTGAACCTGTGTCTATCTTCTACATTAATTGTGTAACTTGAACCTGTGTCTATCTTCTAAATTAATTGTGTAACTTGAACCTGTGTCTATCTTCTAAATTAATTGTGTAACTTGAACCTGTGTCTATCTTCTAAATTAATTGTGTAACTTGAACCTGTGTCTATCTTCTAAATTAATTGTGTAACTTGAACCTGTGTCTATCTTCTAAATTAATTGTGTAACTTGAACCTGTGTCTATCTTCTAAATTAATTGTGTAACTTGAACCTGTGTCTATCTTCTACATTAATTGTGTAACTTGAACCTGTGTCTATCTTCTACATTAATTGTGTAACTTGAACCTGTGTCTATCTTCTACATTAATTGTGTAACTTGAACCTGTGTCTATCTTCTAAATGAAGTCAGGAAGTGGTCCCACTCTGCACAATAATCGGCCATGTTGATGTTTGGTATGTGTCCTAGGGGAAAATGGCTCTCATCCCGTGCATGGGTCGGATTCTTCCGGTATATTCCGGAAATCCGGATTCGTAATGTCTGTGGTGACGTTTTTTTGGTTGTTAATTATACAAATGCTTCAGCGTCTGGGGGCCCCCCCGCTCAGCCCCCCCCCCCCCCACTCAGCCCCCCCCCCCCCCCTGCTCAGCCCCTCCCCGCTCAGCCCCCCCCCCCCCCCCCCCCGCTCAGCCCCCCCCGCTCAGCCCCCCCCCGCTCAGCCCCCCCTTAACATTCTTCAGGATTCATGACATTTTTCAGTCTCACCCATGCCCATGTAAAAGTATCAAAACGCTGGACAAACCTGTGCGGGTTTACACGATTGTTTACCTGTGATGGAAAGTATCTTTATCATGACTGTTTCATTTATCCACAGCCTGCCCAGAGTCGGTGAACGTACTGGCCATCGTTGGAGGTGTTGTTGGCGGTATTGTGGCTGTGGGATTGGCACTCTTGCTCATCTGGAAACTGCTCACCTTCATCCACGACCGCAGAGAGTTCGCCAAGTTTGAGAACGAGCGACAGCACGCCAAGTGGGATACGGTGAGTCTCTTGCGAAAGAAATGTAGCGGTAGAAAATAGGGTATTCTCTTGATCAGATTGGCGGAAGGTAAACGCGATAGCCTAGTAGAAGGTTAATAATAATAATAATAATAATAATAATAACAAGAAGAGCAAACGCTCGATCGAGTCACTTTCGCAGTTCTGAATATTATATGAGGCATCAGATGGACAGGAAGAAATTGCTATTCACAACACAATGAGTCACGTTCACATAAAATTTGAGCCCGGTCACTTTTATAGTTTCCGAGAAAAGCCCAACGTTAAGTTGTGTGTTGCCGAACAGAAAAGGCTAGTTATCTCCCTTGTTTTTCTGATAACGTTCGTAAAAGGCTACAGATGTAAATACTTTGATGTAAAGAATAATCCTACAAAGTTTCAATCACATCCGATGAACTTTGTCAAAGATATAAAATGTCTAATTTTTCCTTTGACGCTGACCTGTGACCTTGAAAAAGGTCAAAGGTCAACGAAACCATCGTTAAAGTGTAGAGGTCATTGGAGGTCACGACTAAACAAAATATGAGCCCGATCGCTTTGATAGTTTCCGAGAAAAGTCATATACAAACATTCACAGCTAACACTCTCAACAATCATAACAACTTTATGGGAGAGGAGTATGTGCAGAAATGGAATGAAGAAGACAGGCCAGGTTGGTGTAATATTCTGTGAAAAAGAAAGTTTTCAACTGTTGTTTAAAAGAGCTGAGAGAGGTGCAGTGTCAGGTTCAGGTTCAGGGTTTGAAAGCCATTGCACCTGGTAGGATGAGGGTGGAGAATTTTCCCATCTCCCAGGTCAACTTCTGTGCAGACCTGCTAGTGGCTGACCCCTCTTTGGGTGTACACCCAAGCACAAGACCTAAGTACACATGGAAAAGATTCTGTCATCCATGTCAGAGTTTGTTGGGATATAAAAACATGAAAATGTTCCGCATGCACCCCTTGAAAACAGAATATGACTGCCTAAATGGTGGGGGGAAAAGAGCCATACAGGTTAAAGCCCACTCATGCGAAAAGTGTGTGCGCAGCAGTTGCAGTCCATGAACGCAGAAGAAGAACATTGGTGGAAGTGGTAGATGAACATTGGTGGAAGTGGTAGATGAACATTGGTGGAAGTGGTAGATGAACATTGGTGGAAGTGGTAGATGAACATTGGTGGAAGTGGTAGATGAACATTGGTGGAAGTGGTAGATGAACATTGGTGGAAGTGGTAGATGAACATTGGTGGAAGTGGTAGATGAACATTGGTGGAAGTGGTAGAAGAACATTGGTGGAAGTGGTAGATGAACATTGGTGGAAGTGGTAGATGAACATTGGTGGAAGTGGTAGATGAACATTGGTGGAAGTGGTAGATGAACATTGGTGGAAGTGGTAGATGAACACTGGTGGAAGTGGTAGATGAACACTGGTGGAAGTGGTAGATGAACACTGGTGGAAGTGGTAGATGAACATTGGTGGAAGTGGTAGATGAACATTGGTGGAAGTGGTAGATGAACATTGGTGGAAGTGGTAGATGAACATTGGTGGAAGTGGTAGATGAACAGATAATGAAGGACAAAACGTGCTTACGATAAAATCAAAATAAATGCTTTTTCAAGATGCATCATTTTCTTTTTTGCTTTCTTTAATTTGTTCTTGTTATCAATTGTTCATATGACTTTGTAGTGGTGGGTTGATTGATAGAAATAAGTTGCTTGATGTATCAATGTTTGGTCATGAACAAAATCACATTTTATAGCTGGCTTGATTGGCCTGTTGCAAACTATAAATTTTGTCCGACCAAATAAGAATTTTCTTATTTTTGTTGTATTTAGTGTTTTCTGTTATTCTGTGAAAAATGTTCTAACTAGATTTTTGTTATCTTGAGCTCTTTTGTGTAATTTTAGGGCGGCAACCCCATCTACAAACAGGCCACCTCCACCTTCACGAACCCCACCTACTCTGGCAAGCAAGGCTAGAGACCACCCCTCCTGTCACCAAGAGCGTTAGAAGAGAAACAAATCTTGCAGCAACATCGTTATCGTTTCATCACCGTCCAGTTGCTGTCTCTTCCTTGACACCTAGCAACACCCAGATGAAAGAGAAGACTTGATGTGACATCAAGTTCAAAGTTGAAAACAAGTTGTCTGAAAAGAGACGATTTGTTATTTGTTAAAACTCCCTGAGAATTGTGATGTGACACCAAGTTAAATGTTGAAACTAAGTGGTATAAAAAGAGACGGTAGAAATCCAAGGCAAATGGGCTTATTGTGTTGATATAAAAGATATAAGTTTGAATATTAGAAGATGACTATCAATAAAATATGATTGAACATTTTGAGGGGAAATGAGTTCTATAGATAATGATCCACAGAGAGAGGACCTTTGAATGAGTAACAAATGGTAAGGCTGATGGCTTTTGATCCTGCTCAACAAGAAAATGAGCTTGAGTGAATTTTAGCATTGCACTGGGAGAGAAGAAAAAGTTTAAGAATATGACTTGGAAAAGGACTAAGTCTAACAATGTTGTGCAGAATTCTTTACTTCAGTTTGCTCTCAGTTTCAGGTTTGCAAAGATGTGCCAAAGATTAGGGGTGTATTTTAAAGACATACTTAACTTTTATGCCGGTAATAGAGGAGAACAACATTTGAACAGTAAACATGTCCTAAAAATAAAGGCATTGTTTGAGAATATCTTTTTTTTCTCACTTTTTTTCTCTACATTTTCATTGAAGTTTCTTGGAGACACAGTGTTTCAGGTGTATGTCTTTTCTGTTCTAGAGGACATGATCTTACGAAATCTCTGCTGAATATGATAATACTCATTAGCTTTTACGTCAGATTTTGTCTATTTTTTTTATTGCCATTGCAAAGGCAATCTGCAGAGGCTAATAAGAGGTGATGTTTACTTCAGGATGTAATGTCACTACTGAAAGATATTGCCGTGTCACAACTCCCGTCGCGATATAACCTTCGTGGTTGAAAACGACGTTAAACACCAAATAAAGAAAGAAAGAAAGTGTCACAACTGCGACTAGAATAGCAAGATATAAGAGAGTTGTGTAGGACATGAGGATGTGTGTGTGTGTGTGTGTGTGTGTGTGTGTGTGTGTGTGTGTGTGGGTGCGTGTGTGTGTGTGTGTGTTTGTGCATGAGAGAGAGAGAGTGAGAGATGAACACAATGTTTTGCACACTTTAGCGAGAGGGACAAGAACAGCATTCTGGCTGGTCAATTTTGAAAACGGATGATAGATTGCAAGAAAGTTTGATTTTAATTTGAAGGGAGTAGCCTGTAGAGATTTGGTTGCTTTGTTCAACTTGTACCCAGCATATAGATAACAAACCATGATGTGCATTTGATGTGTAGGTTGGAAAGCATGACTTGCGTTTGAGTTGTCGGCAGTGTATAGTGTTCACAGAGTAATTATGCTTGTGTAAGTGTGTGTAGCAGCCTAGTGACCAGTTATACATGTGCCTTAAAAGGTGTCCGAAAATCCCCACCATCATATGGCCTTTTTGCCAAAACCCTTATCCCGTGGCCAGGCCAGGAGTTTCTGTCCAGGTTTAAATCCCATGAATTTATTTTGTCACAACTTTCTGCCAGTTCTTTTTTGTCAACGTGTAAAATTCTTACAATATTATGGACTTTTTTCCCTTTAATCTGATAGAAAACAGCATTATTTGACTCCCTTTTATATGGGTAATTCCTGGAATGAATCTCAACAAAGTTGATTTTTGTTCTCCTTTTTCATATGTTTTACCTTTGGCATGTTATGTGTTCAAATGGAAAATTTGAAATAGCTTACAACAAAGTCAATTTGTTTTAATATTTTATTTGTTTAAATGAAACATTTTGAAACAACTTGCACCAATGTCAATTTGAAGTGTCAGTGCTAACGCACAATGAAATCTTAATTTATGTTGTACTTCCAGTCGGAGCATTGAACCCACTTCAGGCTGTGATTTAAGACCAGCGGTTTGAAAGCTCTTTGAATACGTGACCTCATTTTGCTGGTCTTGATTTTGGAGTATGCCTAATTTATTTGTATAACCAGTTAATACAGATTAAAGCACTGTACTCCACAGATGTACAGAGTAGTATGTGTTCTAAGAAAGTATGATCTGCTACTGTAAGCGATGTGTATGGTGTTCTATGTTTCATATTCTTTTGTGTTTTACTGCTGTTTCAATCGTGTAGACCTATTGTGCTTGGTTATTTAATACGAGAGATATCTGAATTTAATGCTTTTCGTTTTGCAGAGACGTAATTATCAGTACCTACTATTATTATGCAGACAGTTGCATTTATGTGATTGAAGTTTGTTTTCTTTGCAAGAACTGTTTTTATGTAACTGCTAAGACGTACATTTGTTCCTGTAAATTGATTGACCAATGGTTTTTCAACCTCTTTCAAAAATTCTTCTCGGCAAGATCTGAAATTATATTAGAGGTACGCATCCATTGTAAATGAAAATGATCTCTTTTTAATTGTCCCAGAATCCTCTCCATTTTACAAAAATCAAGCACAACCAATTACTTTCTGTAAACAACCCAATTACAAGTTATAAGAGTACATGTAATAACTCCAATATGAATGTATGAAATTACCAATGATTTTGTAGACCGATATGTTGTGTGATACAGTATATATTGTTAAAAACAAAAGCTGCTATAAAAAAATTATGTGCAACTCAGCAGCAGCTTTAAATCTTCGGTTTTCAACAAATGTGAGTAATGATGTTTCAGTTTACAAAGTGAGATTTGATGTACTAGCCAGATTGTGTGACTGAATACAGTTCTGAGCAGTATACTTGTACAAAGATTACATGCTGAAAACAAAAAAGTTTCAAGTTTCAAATGTAATAACTTTACCAATTTTCAGCCCTGTAAAGTAAGCATTTGTCAACATGTTTAAGGGATTCTTAAATCCATCAAGAATAATAAAAAAACTGTGCATTTATGGTACGAATTATGTGTGCAGTAAATCCATCAAGAACGAGTGAAACCTATACACACCCCTATACCGGGGGTGTAATGATTACAAATCTGTGAGCGCATGCATTTATGGTACATGTACAATCGTATGTGCCGTTTAGTAAATCCATCAACAATGATTACAAATCTCGGGGCGCATTAATGGTACATGTGCCGTTTAGTAAATCCATCAAGAATGATTACAAATCTGTGCTTTATGGTACATGTGCCGTTTAGTAAATCCATCAACAATGATTACAAATCTGTGCTTTATGGTACAATGTGTGCATGCTGGCTGTTCCTGTAGTTGTAGAATATTCCTTCTGGCCCCTCCCCAACTGCTACTGTCCATGATGTTGTGATTGTGCATGTGTGCACGTATGCTTTCTGTTTTGCGTGTAGTCAGGGTGCTTTGATGTTGGTTTTCTAGTCAAATGTGTAGCTTTTTATTTTAGTAATGGACCTTGCTACTTTTGTTCTTTTCTCAAGTTTATCTGCGGCAATGCTTCCAATGTTCTTTTACAATGTATGAAAGCTTTTAACAGTTCAGATATTAAAATCATACTTTTTTTTAACAGGTGACTTTGTTTTTATTTTTTAGTGTGTCTGTGAGGTATGTACTGGTTGTGTTGTGTGTATGTACTGGATCTGACTTCTTAGCACATGCAATGACAGTCATACAAGAACAGAGGTTGATGAGTGAGATAAAAAGGCAATTTATGTTATATCAAAAGTTTTTATTTCAGTATTTCATTACATTTCTTTGAATTACACAGAGTACATAGTCAGCACATGTAAAGCAGTAAAGTTAAATGTTATGGCAATAATAATTGTGTTAAGAATCCACACTCCTGTGGTTTTAGCCCCCCCCACCCCCCCCCCCCCCCTCCCACCCCAATCATACTTCAGGGTTATTTATACTTCTCTTATTTGTTTACATTATTTTTTCTCTTAAGCTAAACTTGGGCAATTTTCACTTTAGAAATATCTGTTGCAAGCCACTTAAGTATCTTTTACAAACCGTTCAGTTATGTAATTCATTAACATATAAAAGTAAGGCAATTATTTTCACATAAATGCAAGAACTGTACAATTTTCATTATGCATTGCATTCAATATTTTATCACACAAAGGGATAGTTTACAAAGTCGAGAAACAAAAATCGTTGAAAATACGACATTAACGGAATTTAAGTCTTCTTTTAAAAGAGCTTGTCATGATAGTGGAATGTAACAATTCAAATAAATCATCTTCACAAATAGGAAAGCAAGTACTGTTAGCAAAGGTTCATCCAGAAAATCACAACCTTCATGTATCACCCACACTTTTATGGACAATTATTATGTCATTCTTTCTTTCTTTATTTGGTATTTAACGTCGTTTTCAACCGTTCAAGGTTATATCGCGACGGGGAAAGGGGGGAGATGGGATAGAGCCACTTGTTAATTGTTTCTTGTTCACAAAAGCACTAATCAAAAAATTGCTCCAGGGGCTTGCAACGTAGTACAATATATGACCTTACTGGGAGAATGCAAGTTTCCAGTACAAAGGACTTCTTACATACTGCTTGACTAAAATCTTTACAAACATTGACTATATTCTATACAAGAAACACTTAACAAGGGTAAAAGGAGAAACAGAATCCGTCAGTCGCCTCTTACGACATGCTGGGGAGCATCGGGTAAATTCTTCCCCCTAACCCGCGGGGGGAATTATTATGTCAATGGACACTCTTTCCACATGGAAATTATGGTTTTGATTTGAGGTACCATCCTTCCAGTGTTACGGAACAGACGTACACCAACACAGCGTTCAGAATTTGACATGAAACAAGATCATCCCTCCACTTTGACATTTACACAAAATCAAGATCCTAACTGCCTCCTGTGCAGTGTGGGATGTTTGTGGTGAAATAATTTCACACTGGTATGAGTTACAAAATTAGTTGACACAAAAATTCTCACGCTGCACAAAAGCAGTCAGTCGGTTGATAGTTGGTATGTGTCAAAGTGGAGATGGTCTTATCCCATGTCAAAGTGGAGGGATGCATTACTTATCCCATGTCAAAGTGGAGGGATGGTCTTATCCCATGTCAAAGTGGAGGGATGCATTTCTTATCCCATGTCAAAGTGGAGGGATGCATTTCTTATCCCATGTCAAAGTGGAGGGATGGTCTTATCCCATGTCAAAGTGGAGGGATGGTCTTATCCCATGTCAAAGTGGAGGGATGCATTTCTTATCCCATGTCAAAGTGGAGGGATGGTCTTATCCCATGTCAAAGTGGAGGGATGGTCTTATCCCATGTCAAAGTGGAGGGATGGTCTTATCCCATGTCAAAGTGGAGATGGTCTTATCACATGTCAAAGTGGAGGGATGCATTACTTATCCCATGTCAAAGTGGAGGGATGGTCTTATCCCATGTCAAAGTGGAGATGGTCTTATCCCATGTCAAAGTGGAGGGATGCATTACTTATCCCATGTCAAAGCCTGAACAGATCTGAGATGGTGAGCTGAATCGGTTACACAGGAAGGACTAAATATGTTTCACTGGTATTGTTGACGCCTATTACAAATGCACTGCCTTTCACACAATGAAATGAAGCATCTGAAAACATTGCAAAAGGTATATCTCCTGAAATACACACACAATCAGCTACACAAGCACATACATAATTTGTACCCAAAGCAGCTGCAAACAGCATTTAGTTAAAAATGAAAAATAAAAATCAATTAAAAAAAATCTACAACTTGGCATTCTTGCAACAATAGCACAAAAGCAACTTGAAGTAAGACTAAAAGAAAAGGAAGAAAGAAAGCAGCCATAAAGGCACTCTCTATGTCCCTGCCTTGTGGGATAATATTGACCTTCACATTTCATAAAGCAGCCATAAAGGCACTCTCTATGTCCCTGCCTTGTGGGATAATATTGACCTTCACATTTCATAAAGCAGCCATAAAGGCACTCTTTATGTCCCTGCCTTGTGGGATAATTGACCTTCACATTTCATAAAGCAGCCATAAAGGCACTCTTTATGTCCCTGCCTTGTGGGATAATTGACCTTCACATTTCATAAAGCAGCCATCTCTGTGCATGTACCCTGCTCTTGTTCAGAAGCAAGTGGGTGGTGGACAGAAAAAAAACCTAAGGAGAGAAGGCAAAAAAACAAGAAGCAAAACTACAACATGTTGTGTGATACATCCTTTTCCAACATATTGTGTGATAGTCATAGATCCTTTTCCAACATGACAGAATGTGGATTCAAAACAAAAAGCATGTCCTAAATGATGAGGGGAAGGAGCAAAAACAGATTCATCCGACCCTTTGGCATACTAGAATCATTCAAACAAATCTCTGCACAACTTCTGTATGAGCACAGTATGCATTCCATCCAAAGCAGTTCTTTTGTGATTACATGCTCATTAAGGAAGGGTCAGTTTGAGGTAATAGGATCAGTGAATTTATTTAAACTGATGCAGAAAGCTACATATTAATTGAAACATACAGACACACACACACACACACGCCAATGTGACAAAAACGCCACAGCTATATGTAATACTAATAGCACCAGGAGTACTGTCTACATCCACAAAGACTATAGAGCTACAAACTACAAACCTCTTCACAGTGACAAGTTCAGCGCATGATCAACTTCAAAGGTACAAGCCTTCCCATGGCACTAGCTGTCTCAGTTGAGTTTTTCAGAATCATTTAGGCTGGCATTTACCAGTTTCAAGCACGACACCATCAATAAATGCAATCAAATTAAAATGAGCTCCTCTGTCGGAGTAATAAACACTCATGGCTGCATGCATACGTTGGCGATATCTTAGTGGTTATAAGGCCACAGCCATGCACAGCCATGCTACTCTGTCAGAGACTAGCTGAGGTGCACATTTGACAGCCATGCAAGCACGTTCAGCAGCTAAGTCTGTTACAATCAACGACAACAAAGCTGTTTTTGATGTGCCTGGTGCCTGTGTGTCCTCCATCGCTCACACCATTCAGTATAATATCTCCCTTAATTAGCACATTGTTTTAATGCAGTTTTGCGTCAGGAAAAGCAATTTACAGTGAATGTCTTACAGAACAATAGCTTTATGACACCTAGAAAATTTTGAAAAAAATTCATGTGATTGAAACACTTAGTTATCCATGAGCCTGAAATTTTCCCCAGCTAGCACCCCATTATACACATGACAAAACAATGACCAAATAAAGGCTTCTCTTCACATCCGCATAGTGCATTTTGATGATGCAGAGATATTTTTAAAAAATGCCCATTGATCCAACCTCCACACACACACACACACACAAAGTAAAGGAGCAGCTGGAGTAATAACCTTGGACCATGACATACATGCAGATGTGCAGTGAGAAAAAGTCGAGTACATGTACTATGGCAATTATCACCTTGAGCAAAGTGTATTTCATCGACAACTTCAAAGCCTTCAAAACGATAGTTACAAACCCTTAGTGGGTAATTGTAGATAAAAAACCGATAATCATAGGCCTACCTCCATTCGTTATAATTGATACAATTGTTATACCTGATAGATACCAAGTACTTTTCTTAAACTGAGCTGTACTTGCTGTTTGTTTGGTGTCTGATTTGAATTTAAATCAAGTAAAAACATGAATAATGCTATTGTATATTATTTCTTTCTGTTTTGCTTTTTAACACAAATATTAAGAGATTACCATTATAAGTGAGCACATGTACCCGAGTGCACAAAGCACTAGAATCACCTTTGGAGGCAATATAGCGAGCCAAACAGCGTATAGAGATTTTGTTAGAGCCAACGTGATTAATAGCCCAACAAAAAGTGCTATGGCTTCCCCAAAACATACACGGGGACCGCAGCAGCCAGACCCCATCACAAACACAACTCTACAGGCGTCTAGCTGGCCACGTAGAAGAAACGTTGAGCTACAATAAATAGCTTGCGCTCTTCACCAAATAGAT
>NC_090256.1:1012494-1042494 GCF_037325665.1 Littorina saxatilis | reverse complement strand
CCAATTTATAACTAATTTGAAATCATTGATCACAATCCAGTTTTCACTAAAGATAAACCGAATCCTCTCTTGTTTTGTGTATATTATGCATCTGTGTATCATTACTGTGCCTCTGAGGTAAAACTAAAAAAACCTAATTTGATTCTATGAACCTACTGAGAACGATAAACCTACCTTCGAGTTCGTCTTCCTTGATAATGTCTTGGCAGAGGTCGGTGCACTGATCACCATTGTATTTGCCCGTCCCAAACCCCTTGCACTGGGCGCAGTCACGATACTGGCTACACTTGCTGGGGCAGTTCTGGGTGTGACACAAAGGGAAAATATTGTCATTAAAGCCTGCTTAGTGCTATGGACTTCGCAAAGTCAACTTCATGAAGCCTTGGTACTGAATTGTGGGTAAACTCCGCGCCCAATTAAGGAATGCCCAGAGAGACAAGGACTAGAGAAACAAGAAGGGCAAAGCCCATACGACTCACATGCTTGACCTTGACCTTTACATGACCTTGACCTTCAGGGTCAAGGTCAAATAACTAAACCTAGCAATGACATCATACACTAAGAACTGCTTTACACATTTTTCCTACCAAAATACATGTGACCTTGACCCAAGGTAATCCAAGGTCATGCAACACAAAGCTGTTAATTCAAGACATAGGAAGTACAATGGTGCTTATTGGCTCTTTCTACCATGAGATATGGTCACTTTTAGTGGTTCACTACCTTATTTTGGTCACATTTCATAAGGGTCAAAGTGACCTTGACCTTGATCATATGTGACCAAATGTGTCTCATGATGAAAGCATAACATGTGCCCCACATAATGTTTAAGTTTGAAACAGTTATCTTCCATAGTTCAGGGTCAAGGTCACTTCAAAATATGTATACAATCCAACTTTGAAGAGCTCCTGTGACCTTGACCTTGAAGCAAGGTAAACCAAACTGGTATCAAAAGATGGGGCTTACTTTGCCCAAAATATCATATATAGGTGAGGTATTGAATCTCAAAAACTTCAGAGAAAATGGGAAACATGTGAAAAATAGCTGTTTTTTAGACAACATTTATGGCCCCTGCGACCTTGACCTTGAAGCAAGGTCAAATTGCTATGTATGTTTTTTGGGGCCTTGTCATCATACACCATCTTGCCAAATTTGGTACTGATAGACTGAATAGTGTCCAACGTTACAGTTTTCCGGACGGACGTCCAGACGGACGGACGGACGGACGGACGGACGACTCGGGTGAGTACATAGACTCACTTTTGCTTCGCATGTGAGTCAAAAAACAAAGGTCATAGAATCTTTCATTCTCTAAAAACAGAGGTCATAGAATCTTTCATTCTCTAAAAACAAAGGTCATAGAATCTTTCATTCTCTAAAAACAAAGGTCATAGAATCTTTCATTCTCAAAAAACAAAGGTCATAGAATCTTTCATTCTCTAAAAACAAAGGTCATAGAATCTTTCATTCTCTAAAAACAAAGGTCATAGAATCTTTCATTCTCTAAAAACAAAGTATGCATGCCTAAAATGGTGGGGGGGGGGGGGGAGACAGGAACTATGAGGGAAAATAATTTTTTCAGACATGCAGCGCGCACAAAACAGTTGAAATATTATTTAGCAACCTTTTTTAGCACATTTTGTGTGTGTTATTCATGAACATGTGGCTTTCATGTCCCGATGGGTAAGTCCACATTGGTAAGTCTTGTCACCATTCTTTATGGTTGTATTGACCAATCTGTATCATTCAACAGTGTGTACTCACAGGGCATTCTTCGCATGTTGGTCCCATGTATTTAAGGGTCGCATTGCATCGACATCTGCCACAGTCACATGACCCTTTCTCATTGCACAGCAGCTGCAGAAAAAGGCAAATCCGTTACTAAACAGTCAACAAATCACTTGACATTAAAACAGACAAAAAAAGCAGTTTTGTATGAAGAATAAAAAAAACCAATGATGTAATCAATTCTTAACAACCGTCACCGTAAGTGCTGACAAGACTTTTTTTTGTCCAAAAGTATGCACATCAGAGCTCACTTTTCAGTGCCGATGCGATTGTGAGCCTCAGTGTACACTGCATGTCTAGAAATGTTGCTCGCTAGCGTTTGGCCTACAATGGCACTTTGTTGGTGTTGGCAGTTATACCAATGAAAAGCAATTCATTTAGTCTGTGGCCATGTCTATCTGTCTACTGTGTTCTCTGTTAATAAGGGTGAGCTTTTTTCTGAGAGAAAACTAAACAAGAAGAGCAAACGCTCGATCGAGTCACTTTCGCAGTTCTGAATATTATATGAGGCATCAGATGGACAGGAAGAAATTGCTATTCACAACACAATACAGATGTAAATAATTTGATGTAAAGAATAATCCTATAAAGTTTGAATCAAATCCGATGAATAGTTTCAGAGATATGATATTTCAATTTTTTTCCTTCAAGACATACCTGTGACCTTGAAAAAGGTCAAAGGTCACCAAAGCAGACGTCAAAGTGTAGAGGTCACTGGGAGTCACGTTCACATAAAATTTGAGCCCGGTCACTTTTATAGTTTCCGAGAAAAGCCCAACGTTAAGTTGTGTGTTGCCGAACAGAAAAGGCTAGTTATCTCCCTTGTTTTTCTGATAACGTTCGTAAAAGGCTACAGATGTAAATACTTTGATGTAAAGAATAATCCTACAAAGTTTCAATCACATCCGATGAACTTTGTCAAAGATATAAAATGTCTAATTTTTCCTTTGACGCTGACCTGTGACCTTGAAAAAGGTCAAAGGTCAACGAAACCATCGTTAAAGTGTAGAGGTCATTGGAGGTCACGACTAAACAAAATATGAGCCGGATCGCTTTGATAGTTTCCGAGAAAAGTCCAACGTTAAGGTGGTGTCTACGGACGGCCGGCCGGACGGCCGGCCGGACAGACTAACACTGACCGATTACATAGAGTCACTTTTTCTCAAGTGACTCAAAAATGTGTCAGAGGGAGGGAGAATGGAATAACTCAGTGGTGTGGAAAATGAGACTGAAATTATTGCATTCTTAGGTCTTGTCTCTGAATGCTATTGCATTTGAGATGAAAAGAGCGTGGCATTGACCAGACGGTGCAGAAAACACAGACCAGAGCTCATTTTCACTGGGATGCCCGTCAATCGCTTGACTCCATAATTGTCAAGTGGGTTTATTTGCCTCATTGTTTCCAAGGAAAAGCAACTGTTCCACAACCCACAACAACCAACGGAGTCATTTCTGAACTTTGTCTATTAATGCTGCAGGAAGGACTAAAAAAAAAAAGCTAAAAAAAACAAGTGTAAAAATAAATGCAAAAAAAAACCAACAACAGTTTAACAAAAAAAAAGGGTTTCATCTCACCCCATTGGAAGCGATGCAGGTGGAATTATCTGTTGAGCAGTCGCAGGCATCGCCTTCCCAGCCCTCCAGACACTGACAGGTACCACAGTCACACTTTCCCCGAGTAGGGCCTGCAATGACAGTGTAAGTTAGTCAAAACTATACCATTCTCTCTTCACCCGTAGAATGACAGTGTAAGTCAAAACTATACCATTCTCTCTGTCACCTTTACAGTGTAAGTTAGTCAAAACTATACCATTATCTCTGTCACCTTTACAGTGTAAGTTAGTCAAAACTATACCATTCTCTCTGTCACCTTTACAGTGTAAGTTAGTCAAAACTATACCATTCTCTCTGTCACCTTTACAGTGTAAGTTAGTCAAAACTATACCATTCTCTCTGTCACCTTTACAGTGTAAGTTAGTCAAAACTATACCATTCTCTCTGTCACCTTTACAGTGTAAGTTAGTCAAAACTATACCATTCTCTCTGTCACCTTTACAGTGTAAGTTAGTCAAAACTATACCATCTCTCTGTCACCTTTACAGTGTAAGTTAGTCAAAACTATACCATTCTCTCTGTCACCTTTACAGTGTAAGTTAGTCAAAACTATACCATTCTCTCTGTCACCTTTACAGTGTAAGTTAGTCAAAAATATACCATCTCTCTGTCACCTTTACAGTGTAAGTTAGTCAAAACTATACCATTCTCTCTGTCACCTTTACAGTGTAAGTTAGTCAAAACTATACCATTCTCTCTTCACCCGTAGAATGACAGTGTAAGTCAAAACTATACCATTCTCTCATTCACCTTAAGTAGAATGCACACGCACACACACAAACACACACACACACACACAAACACACTCTTTCTCATTCTCTCTCTCTCTCTCCCTCACTCACACACACACACACACAAACACACACATACACACACACACACACACACTCGCTCTCTCTCTCTCTCTCTCTGTCTTTGTCTCACACAGACACAGATACACATAAATATACTCTCTCTCTTTCTCTCACACGCATGAAGGCATGTATACATGCACACACCCTCTTACACACACACACACACACACACACACTGTGCCACACACACACACACACACACACACACACACACACACACACACACACACACACACACTGTGCCACACACACACACACACACACACTGACACACACACACACACACTGTGCCACACACACACACACACACACACACTGTGCCACACACACACACACACACTGACACACACACACACACACTGTGCCACACACACACACACTGTGCCACACACACACACACACACTGTGCCACACGCACACACACAAACACACACACACACACACACACACACACACACACACAAAAGCCAACTAACCTCCACAGAGAGAAGCATCGTCTTTGCTGCGAGGACAAGTGTAGTCATTACACTGACAGTGCTCCCCACTGTATTGCCGCGCAGTGTCCGATCCCAGCGCAAAACACTCACACTCACCACAGATACACTCCCCATAGCCCGAACACACTTCCGTGTCATTTCTGTAGAATAAAGAAACCAAGGTTTACTCATAAATAAATGTGTTAAAAGAAGCCACAGATAGTTTGGGCTGTTGGAAGTGTAACGGAACACACTTCTGTGTCCTTTCTGTAGAATGATAAGGAACCAAGATTTACTCATAAATAAATGTGTTAAAAATTAAGAAGCCAAAGATAGTTTGGGCTGTTGGAAGTGTATCGGAACACACTTCTGTGTCATTCCTGTCATTCAATCAAAAGCCTCATCATAAAGATCTGCCCTCAAACACTTCTGTCTAGTTTTTTTGTGACGGGTAGTTTATAATGAAGTAACCAAATTTACTCATACACACATGTGTTAAAACAAGCCACAGATACACTTCCAACGGCACGAACACACTTCCGTGTCATTTCTGTGGAATGAAGTAACCAAGAATGACTTGTGCATACATTTGATTGAAACTATTATCACAATGTAAGGAAATTGGGGTGGCTTACTCCCGGTGAGCCCCAGAGAGGACTTGGAGAGGACAGCACGTATCGCCCTGCAGTCCCGACTGACGATCTAACAGCGAACGACAAGAAGAAGACTCCCAGTGGAAAGCTAGCAGCAACAGGAGTCGCGCTACCCAGGTGTGTGCGTGTTGAGGTGTAATCGGCCACCTGCACTTATGGCAGAATGACCGAGGTCTTTTACGTGCCACTGTGGTGACACAGGGGTGGAACATGGCTAGCGTCTTCCAATCTGCACATAAAGATGACCCTGCCGGGATTGAAACCTGGGTCCTTAGGATCACAAGTCTAGTGCTCTCTGCCAACTGAGGTACCCGGCCACCAACATGTGTTAAAACGTTCCACTTGAGTGGCACTGGTGAGTTATTGGTTTCAACAAAGCTGTTCAGCAAAAGTAAGCATTAGTATTTTTTTGCATTGGGATGAGCAATCACAGGGTTTCATTTACTAGTGCGCCCTGCACCATTGGCGCATTTAATCTGAAAATGTCCCATCACAATGCCCTTCAGTGCGTCAAAGGGCGCATTGAGATTACGTACCACTGCGCCACCAAATGTACACTTTACATCGGATTACACTGACACACACACACATACACACACACACACACAGATAACACGATATAACAGTTAATTCTCATGTGACAGGGGAGGCTACCGCTCCTTTCACAGCAGACTCTGCACCCGAGTTGTTGGCCTTTAAGTCAACACCGGTGGATTGTGGAATTCTGTTTGTGATGGGGTCTGGTGGTTTCCGATTGTCTGTATGTTCATGGAAACCTTTTTTTTTTTTTTGTTTTGTGTGTTTGCTTAACGCCCAGCCGACTACGAAGGGCCAAATCAGGGCCGTGCTGCTTTGACATATAATGTGCGCCACACACAAGACAGAAGTCACAGCACAGGCTTCATGTCTCACCCAGTCACATTATTCTGACACCGGACCAACCAGTCCTAGCACTAACCCCATAATGCCAGACGTCAGGCGGAGCAGCCACTAGATTGCCAATTTTAAAGTCTTAGGTATGACCCGGCCGGGGTTCGAACCCACGACCTCCCGATCACGGGGCGGACGCCTTACCACTAGGCCAACCGTGCCGGTGGGTTTGCATAACAGTTTTTATAGGGCTAAGAAATTAGCCCAAACATTTTCAATCCTGTTTGATTGCACTTCGCCTCCCGAGGTGATCGTAGTCTTACGGCACTCGGTTACACTCAGATGGCACCATATTGCACCATTTTGCATCTTTGGACAAAACGCAAACAGGCCTCTAAGGCGCTTCTTGCCTTCGACTATGTCCAATCGGATTTTGGTTGAGGGGGACAAACCCTGCCAAGCATGCATGATCACCTGTGATTCTATGTGGTCCTGTACTTCCATGGTGACCTCTTCAAAAAGCAGCCAAACACATCCCTTCAGTCAAACTAGAAATCTAAGTTTTGAACTTTTTTTCAAAAAACATTTGAAAGCAGAAATATCCAGAAAAATTAGCACCCCTGTGAGAATGACACCAAAGTTTGAAATGTGAATGTTTGTTGTTGTTTATTGTCAAAAATTAAACGTTCCATTAACTAACAATTATTGTGATTATGATGATTACAAGTGTTTACTTTTTTTTTATAATCCTGGAGTAACCTCCCTTTCTCCTCTGTCCGTTTGTGTTGGTTTGTAAGTCGTAAAATGTGAATGGCAAATCTATTGTTCTTCTTTCTGTGGTCTGTCTTCTTCCTTTTTCTGATTTTTGTGCCTGAGAAAGACCCCAGTGGTCGAAACGTCGCGCTTTGTGCCTGAGAAAGACCCCAGTGGTCGAAACGTTGTGCTTTGTGCCTGAGGAAGACCCCAGTGGTCGAAACGTCGCGCTTTGTGCCTGAGAAAGACCCCAGTGGTCGAAACGTCGCGCTTTGTGCCTGAGAAAGACCCCAGTGGTCGAAACGTCGCGCTTTGTGCCTGAGAAAGACCCCAGTGGTCGAAACGTCGCGCTTTGTGCCTGAGGAAGACCCCAGTGGTCGAAACGTCGCGCTTTGTGCCTGAGAAAGACCCCAGTGGTCGAAACGTTGTGCTTTGTTTTTTGTATCGTCTTCATGTGACAGGGGTGGTGGGACTCTCTGGTGATGAAAAACGAGGAAATCCCTTTTTATTTTAGGGGGGTTCCGGGGCATGCTCCCCCCAAATTTTTTTGAATGGTACATTCAAATCTGTGCAATCTGGTGCATTCTGAGACTAAAATTCAACTCGTTTGGATCAGGTAAAAAAGACATTCTCCTCACTCCCCCCCCCCCCCCAAAAAAAAAACCCACTTTCACACAACAACGGTAACATTGTAATGGTGCATATTTACGTAATGAATCATGTATCCATAACCCAATCCTGGCAATAGTATGATCCAAGTGACGCGCCAACCTGTTGAAGCTCAACATGACTATTAGTTATCAGGAGTTTTCAGTCGGCACAATGTAACTCTCAAGCCTCCAGTGTTCTGTTCCATCTTCACTTCTCTCCATATCATTCAGTCAACAAGTTATAGATACTGTGATAAAATGGGCCGCGGTAAAATAGATTACTCCAGCGAAATTCGTAAGTTGTGTCCGCGGAAAAGTCCCACCCCTGGTGTGAGTACAGTATTGTTTGGTACTGTTATAACCATTCTTTTTATTCTACAGCCAAGTTTGACTTACCCTCTACGACACTACAGCCAAGTTTGACTTACCCTCTACGACACTACAGCCAAGTTTGACTTACCCTCTACGACACTACAGCCAAGTTTGACTTACCCTCTACGACACTACAGCCAAGTTTGACTTACCCTCTACGACACTACAGCCAAGTTTGACTTACCCTCTACGACACTACAGCCAAGTTTGACTTACCCTCTACGACACTACAGCCAAGTTTGACTTACCCTCTACGACACTACAGCCAAGTTTGACTTACCCTCTACAACACTACAGCCAAGTTTGACTTACCCTCTACGACACTACAGCCAAGTTTGACTTACCTTCTACGACACTACAGCCAAGTTTGACTTACCCTCTACGACACTACAGCCAAGTTTGACTTACCCTCTACGACACTACAGCCAAGTTTGACTTACCCTCTACGACACTTAGCCAAGTTTGACTTACCCTCTACGACACTGCTCCAAGGACTCTTTACTGGAGATGGTGGCCTCGCTGCACCCACACTCGCGTCCATAGCGACCTGGGTTGCAGCTGCAGATGCCGCACGCAAACGTCCCGTTGCCCCAGTCACAGTTGTCACTGTTCACTTTCTGCAAACAGAAACATGAATACAGTGGAACATGCCCTAGCTACCACCTCTCAATCACCACCTGCCCCCTAGCTACCACCTCTCAATCACCACCTGCCCCCTAGCTACCACCTCTCAATCACCACCTGCCCCCTAGCTACCACCTCTCAATCACCACCTGCCCCCTAGCTACCACCTCTCAATCACCACCTGCCCCCTAGCTACCACCTCTCAATCACCACCTGCCCCCTAGCTACCACCTCTCAATCACCACCTGCCCATAACATGAATACAGTGGAACATGCCCTAGCTACCACCTCTCAATCACTGCCTGCCCATAACCACCACCCCAAAAGATCCTTGATGAGTTTCTCTCTCTCTTCCTCTCTCTCTCTGCCACAACCCTTGAAAAATTTGATTTGATTTGATTTGATTTGATTTGATTTGAGATCTCTCTCTCTCTCTCTCTCTATCTCTCTCTCTCTCTCTCTCTCTCTCTCTCTCTCTCTCTCTCTCTCTCTCTCTCTCTCTCTCTCTCTCTCTCTCTCTCTCTCTGGTTTAAACAAGTTTATTTAGTAAATTTCATTGGAATATTGCCGCATACATGAAATAAGGAACATGGAGCACAACAAGCTAGGCTTATGAGCGTACTCTTAAAAGCAAATGGAATTTGGCGGACGATTGTAATATAACAAGTTTGAAATAATGTCAAAATAATAATGGTGAATTATGGTAGACAATCATGTAACAATAAAAGGAACAAAAAACACAATGCTAAACTAACAACAGTACTCACACGCTCGCACACTCACTCGCACACACACGCACACAATGACTTCCACATGGTAGAAAATAGAATACTACCAGAACAAGAAAATGTATACAGTATTGCACATGGTCGTTTCGAACATGGATGAGATAAATGCATTCATTATTCAAAACGTTTGCTTAATAAGATAAACCTAAATAACTGGTCAAATATCAATGCATTTTCGCTGTCTGACTTGTCTCTATTGCCAAACAGAAAATCATCAGCGGTTAGCAAATCCTAGTTGGGCAGTGTTGACAAGGTGACTTCACGTATTTGAAGATATAAGGAGCAATGAAAAATACAGTGCTCCGCATTTTCAACAGGATAACCACAAGTGCATGACGGGTCGGGAATTAAATGTCTGTCAAATAGATCACTATTTAGATTGCTGATCCTCAATCTAAGTCTGCAATGGATAATTTCTGATTTTCGATCAGATGTGTATCTATACGAGGGAACAACAGAATCATCATAACTAATACGTTTTTTAAATAACCCAATAGAATCAAGTTGTTTTACAGTATCTGGAAGCTCATTCCACAGGGAAGTCGAAGACAGAAAAAATGACTTTTTATACAGTTCAGTTCGAGAGTGGGGAGTCTGTCTGTCAAGTGGTCTTCGTCTATGGTAAGGGTTCACAGAAGCAACGAGAGGAGGCAGACGTTCTAGTAAGTATGGTGGCACGCGTGCATTAACTAATTTGAAATACAAAATCAATTTGTGTCTTTTTCGCCTCTCCTTCAGTGTTGTAAATCCTGATTCATCGTACGTACATATTTGGTGACTCCTCTCTCTCTCTCTCTCTCTCTCTCTCTCTCTCTCTCTTCTCTCTCTCTCTCTCTCTCTCTCTCTCTCTCTCTCTCTCTCTCTCTCTCTCTCTCTCTCTCTCCCCCCTCACACGTTCACTCTTTTACATGGGGTGAGATAAGTACGTGCATATGACCGTTTTCACACTTGTTAAAATTACACAATGCAGATCTGTGCATAAGTGTCTCACCGCCATTTCAGGTCGCTCACACTCGCAGTCACAGATGATACGCAAGTTAATGGTCATCTGCTCGTTGAGTCCTTGTGCCGCCAGTTTTACCGAGCGATTCACAATGCCGCTGTGACCTTGGCAAACATCACTGCTCACCGTCATGCTGACGTCAAATGTCACCTGTAGATGATGAATCAATTGAGGTTAAGATGGTGATTGTCATGAAGTAAACGAACAAACTTTGACAATTGGAATCGTAAGTTCTTATATAGTGTGGTATTTGCAGGATTATTGTTGACATGTTGTAAAAGGTATTGAAGATTTGAAAAAAGAAGGGATATTTCTAAGCTTTCTTTTCCTTGTTAAATATGACAAAATTGCCATAAAGGAGTTGCAATATTTGCAAGAAAAAAATGTTTTGGCCAAATTGACCGCAAAGTTTCTGCAATTTGAAATTTGTGCGTTTTGCCAAACAACATCCCTGAGAAAGTCATCAACAACAAAAAATCCCCCCCCCCGGCGCATATCCTACTTTTCACGGCCTATTATTCCAAGTCACACGGGTATTTTGGTGGACAGTTTTATCTATGCCAATACAATTTTGCCAGGAAAGACCCTTTTGTCAATCGTGGGATCTTTAACGTGCACACCCCAATGTAGTGTACACGAAGGGACCTCGGTTTTTCGTC
Organism: Littorina saxatilis; assembly: GCF_037325665.1. Lineage (NCBI taxonomy): Eukaryota > Metazoa > Mollusca > Gastropoda > Littorinimorpha > Littorinidae > Littorina > Littorina saxatilis. The sequence continues at coordinate 1,031,390 of NC_090256.1, read as the reverse complement.
TCATCCGAAAGACTAGCACTTGAACCCACCACCTAGGTTAGGAAAGGGGGGAGAAAATTGCTAACGCCCTGACCCAGGGTCGAACTCGCAACCTCTCGCTTCCGAGCGCAAGTGCGTTACCACTCGGCCACCCAGTCCACATACACATACACTTACACTGTCTTTGATTTCCAGATTATCACACATGGCAGTCTCCTGTACAACATTCCTGCAAAACAAAACAAAACAGGGTAAGCTCCCTTGCCTTCTTGCCTGAAACAACTATGGAAGACACAACTAGAATAAAGCCTCAAAAAACAAGAATGGTAAGTTTAATCAAGGATTATTTATTTGACAAAATAAAACATTCACAAGAAGCTTGATCTTTCGACGTTTAGAGTGAACGCACACGTCTTGATTTTGGGAATTGAAGGTTAGTAGTCTACCTGTGTCAGGTTTTCTTTTATGATAAAGACTGACTGCAACAAGTTTAAAATCAAACAACAAATCCATCATCAACGCTGCTCTTGTTTTGATTAATTTTGTACGTACTCTGACCTCTCTGTAAGCCTTGCCACAAGGCTTTTTATTGCTGTAAGCAGTTCCTTATGTTGCTGTTATTTGTTGCGAGATACTGACCCTAAACATTTGGATTTGAACTTGAAGTCCACTCCATCAGCCCGTCTTGGGATGAAATGAATCCTTGAGCGCAGTTTCTGAAATCAGACAAGGAGATGTACTTGTACATTCATCACAGTTCAAAAAAGGAGATGTAATTATACATTTAACCACAGCTTTGACATACATAAGTGTAACCGAGTGCCGAAACACAACAATCACCTTTGGAGGCGAAGGCAAAGTCCAATCAAACAGGATTGAGAATTTTAGAGCTAATTTCTTAGCCCTATAAAAACTGAATAAATCCAAAAACAAAGAGACTGCCAACGTTCCAAAATTCAGAATCAAAAAACAAGAAAGGTAGGTTGTTGGAACGTTTGTTATTGACAAAACAATACATTCACAAATATATCGACCCAACTGTCTTTTAAGTTGTATTGTTGGTCTTCCAACGGTATTCATTCGCTTGCGGCTTCATGGCAGGCGGAAGAAAAAATCAGCCAGATAAGTTTTTGTTATTAATTGTTTGTCTGTGCACTTGAAAGACCGTTGGGTCGATAAAAACTGTTTTGGTTACGCAAAGGAAACCAAGAACATACAGCCGCCAGACCCCAGCACAAACACAACTCTACAATCCACAGGTGTCTAGCCGGCAAGCTATAAGTAGCTCGTGCTTCAAAGGCCAACAACTCTGCAGAGTCTGGTGTGACGGGCGACGGTAGTCTCCCTGTCACATAAGCACCCTTGAAGACAACATCATACTGCCCATGTGGCAAGGTTCAACAAAAAAGAAAACAAAGTGTGGTACAGTGGACCCCCCCCTTCACTTTCAGACCTCCATAAATGTGAGAAACGCCGGTCTCCAAGTGGAGGGAGTCTTAAAATGGGGGTCAATTTACACAGCCAATCAACACAAAGTCTGAGAAAACATGGTCTGAAAAGGGAGGGAGTCTTACATTGTGGGGGGGGGGGGGGGGGGGGGTATAAAAGCGGGGTTCCACTGTATGTGAATCTCTCACCGTAAAGTGGCACTGAGAGTGAATTAAGCTGTCATCCAAACTTACGTCATAGTTCTTGCGGATGAGTTCAATGATGTTGGACGACTTATCGCTCAAGCGTCCAACCTCTGCATTGCCGATCAGGGCTCTCAAGTTGTCGTAATGGTCTACTACACTTGGCATCACGGCGAAAATCACACTGGTTGACTTCTCATCGAGTTTATTAGCAATCTGACCTACTGATGGGAAGTCCTGCAAAGACACGGAAAGAAGAAAGAGTTAATTACAGATCTCCGAAGATGTAAACATCAGCAAACTTTTTTTGCAAACTAATGACTGATGAAAATTCTTCAAGTAAATTTACATTCAATGTAGATAAAAGTACATGTAACAATTATACTAGCGGAGTTGGTGGTGTGTGTGCCATTGTATGCGTGCATGTGCATTTAATGTGTGTGTATGTAAGTGTGTGTGCGTGTGTGTGTGTGTGTGTGTGTGTGTGTGTGTGTGTGTGTGTGTGTGTATGCATGCATGTGTGCATGCATGATTGCGTGTGTGTGTGTGTGTATTAATTTACAACCAAAGATTTCACATGCCCTTGCTGCGGTTGTGTGGTGTGGTGTGGTGATGTGTGGTGGTGTGGTGGGGTGGGGTGGGGTGGGGTGGTGGTGTGGTGCGGTGCTGTGCTGTGGTGTGGTGTTGTGGTGGTGGTGTGGTGGTGGTGGTGTGGTGTGTTGTATTGTGTGTGCGATGCGGTGCTGTGGTGTGGTGCTGTGGTGTGCTTGTGGTGTATTGTGCGGTGCTGTGCTGTGCTGTGCTGCACTCAAGACATTCCTTTTTTCCAAATAATCCATGCATTCTACACTGCCCACCCCATCCCACCCTGAATAACTGTACATATTTTAATGGTTGATGGTGTGTGTGTGCTAGTGACTTTAAGTCTCCGTGTGTGTGAACGAGTGTATGTGCGCCTTGAGTCGCCTGTTGGTGAGATAATGTGCGCGTTATAAATATTCGTATTATTATTATTATTATTATTATTGTGCTGTGCTGTGCTGTGCTGTGCTGTGCTGTGCTGTGCTGTGCTGTGCTGTGCTGTGCTGTGCTGTGCTGTGCTGTGCTGTGTTGTGTTGTGTATGTGTGTGTGTAGAGCGATTTAGAGAAAACTTCACGCGACTTGTTTCTTCTTGTTTTTGTGTTTGTTAGATCTTTTTAACTAATAAAATTTTAAAAATGAATCAGACACAGAGGTGGCTAAGGTGAATACTGACATAGTTGATGTCATCGGGGCTGTAAGATCCTTCGCTATTGATATGACAGTCTCCATCGTTGTTCTTTGTTGCTCCTCCCATCTGGAAAAAGACATAGGATGTAAGTTTGGTGAATCAGGATCTTAGAAAAGCTTTCAACCTACAGCATTTTATGTACAATGAACTAGCTAAAACCCTAGTCACACATAGACGCCACTTCTTCTTACTTCTACGATGGAAAAGTGTCCGAGAAAGTGGCCAATCGTGGGCCAAACGTGGGAGGATCTGCATGAGCGTGGTTTGGTCGAGATGGGATCTGCAAGGTCGGGAAGCTGCACGCTCTTTCTGAAGTTTTTAAAAAGAATATTAGATCTAAACAGTTGTGCGCTCCCTGGTCAAGCGTTGATGATCGAGTCTTGTACTGTGTGCATGTTAACTGTGTAGGATCTTGATTATCGAGTCTTTTACTGTGTGCATGTTAACTGTAGGATCTTGATTATCGAGTCTTTTACTGTGTGCATGTTAACTGTAGGATCTTGATTATCGAGTCTTTTACTGTGTGCATGTTGACTGTGTAGGATCTTGATTATCGAGTCTTGTACTGTGTGCATGTTAACTGTAGGATCTTGATTATCGAGTCTTTTACTGTGTGCATGTTAACTGTGTAGGATCTTGATTATCGAGTCTTTTACTGTGTGCATGTTGACTGTGTAGGATCTTGATTATCGAGTCTTGTACTGTGTGCATGTTAACTGTGTAGGATCTTGATTATCGAGTCTTTTACTGTGTGCATGTTGACTGTGTAGGATCTTGATTATCGAGTCTTTTACTGTGTGCATGTTAACTGTGTAGGATCTTGATTATCGAGTCTTGTACTGTGTGCATGTTAACTGTGTAGGATCTTGATTATCGAGTCTTGTACTGTGTGCATGTTAACTGTGTAGGATCTTGATTATCGAGTCTTTTACTGTGTGCATGTTAACTGTGTAGGATCTTGATTATCGAGTCTTGTACTGTGTGCATGTTAACTGTGTAGGATCTTGATTATCGAGTCTTGTACTGTGTGCATGTTAACTGTGTAGGATCTTGATTATCGAGTCTTGTACTGTGTGCATGTTAACTGTAGGATCTTGATTATCGAGTCTGTTACTGTGTGCATGTTGACTGTGTAGGATCTTGATTATCGAGTCTTGTACTGTGTGCATGTTGACTGTGTAGGATCTTGATTATCGAGTCTTGTACTGTGTGCATGTTAACTGTGTAGGATCTTGATTATCGAGTCTGTTACTGTGTGCATGTTGACTGTGTAGGATCTTGATTATCGAGTCTGTTACTGTGTACATGTTGACTGTGTAGGATCTTGATTATCGAGTCTTGTACTGTGTGCATGTTAACTGTGTAGGATCTTGATTATCGAGTCTTTTACTGTGTGCATGTTGACTGTGTAGGATCTTGATTATCGAGTCTTTTACTGTGTGCATGTTAACTGTGTAGGATCTTGATTATCGAGTCTTGTACTGTGTGCATGTTAACTGTGTAGGATCTTGATTATCGAGTCTTGTACTGTGTGCATGTTAACTGTGTAGGATCTTGATTATCGAGTCTTTTACTGTGTGCATGTTAACTGTGTAGGATCTTGATTATCGAGTCTTGTACTGTGTGCATGTTAACTGTGTAGGATCTTGATTATCGAGTCTTGTACTGTGTGCATGTTAACTGTGTAGGATCTTGATTATCGAGTCTTGTACTGTGTGCATGTTAACTGTGTAGGATCTTGATTATCGAGTCTTTTACTGTGTGCATGTTGACTGTGTAGGATCTTGATTATCGAGTCTTGTACTGTGTGCATGTTAACTGTGTAGGATCTTGATTATCGAGTCTTGTACTGTGTGCATGTTAACTGTGTAGGATCTTGATTATCGAGTCTGTTACTGTGTGCATGTTGACTGTGTAGGATCTTGATTATCGAGTCTGTTACTGTGTGCATGTTGACTGTGTAGGATCTTGATTATCGAGTCTTGTACTGTGTGCATGTTAACTGTAGGATCTTGATTATCGAGTCTTTTACTGTGTGCATGTTAACTGTAGGATCTTGATTATCGAGTCTGTTACTGTGTGCATGTTAACTGTGTAGGATCTTGATTATCGAGTCTGTTACTGTGTGCATGTTAACTGTAGGATCTTGATTATCGAGTCTGTTACTGTGTGCATGTTGACTGTGTAGGATCTTGATTATCGAGTCTTGTACTGTGTGCATGTTGACTGTGTAGGATCTTGATTATCGAGTCTTTTACTGTGTGCATGTTAACTGTGTAGGATCTTGATTATCGAGTCTTTTACTGTGTGCATGTTGACTGTGTAGGATCTTGATTATCGAGTCTTTTACTGTGTGCATGTTAACTGTAGGATCTTGATTATCGAGTCTTTTACTGTGTGCATGTTAACTGTAGGATCTTGATTATCGAGTCTTTTACTGTGTGCATGTTGACTGTGTAGGATCTTGATTACTTCCCTTGTCCCACAGCTAGACAGCATAAATTCTTATAGAAACTGATACCCACAAGAAGAAAAAAGAAAAATGTCTGGATTTTATTTTTTTACGTGCAAATGAGGTAAAAACTTTTACTAAGGAAAATGAAGGGATGGAAAAACAATTCTTACAAGTTTTCTACAAGATTAAGATCCTATCAGTTGTGATTGGAATCCCTGGAAGTTCTTATAAGAACTTAGCTGGCATTCCTTGCAAGATCCTTATGGGCTCAATCATACTTATTTAGTTTTTTTTATACATTCTGTAATCTTGCCTTCTTGATATGCTGTTATGTATTGCAGGGATATATATATATATTGCCAGGACTTATTTTCTTTAGGATATTTGCCTAAATAACAATACAAGTTTTGGCAAAAGACTACAACTCTGTCGGTAAGGCTGTGAGAGAGTGAATACTCTTGCTTCTCTTGAAAAAACCTTTCCTACGTGACATTATAGGCCAGTCACTAGCAAGGGGTGTGTGTGAAACACGTGACATTATAGGCCAGTCACTAGCAAGGGGTGTGTGTCATGTGACATTATAGGCCAGTCACTAGCAAGGGGTGTGTGTGATGTGACATTATAGGCCAGTCACTAGCAAGGGGTGTGTGTCATGTGACATTATAGGCCAGTCACTAGCAAGGGGTGTGTGTGAAACATGTGACATTATAGGCCAGTCACTAGCAAGGGGTGTGTGTGAAACATGTGACATTATAGGCCAGTCACTAGCAAGGGGTGTGTGTGAAACACGTGACATTACAGGCCAGTCACTATCAAGGGGTGTGTGTGAAACACGTGACATTATAGGCCAGTCACTAACAAGGGGTGTGTGTGAAACATGTGACATTATAGGCCAGTCACTAGCCAGGGGTGTGTGTGAAACATGTGACATTATAGGCCAGTCACTAGCAAGGGGTGTGTGTGAAACACGTGACATTATAGCCAGTCACTAGCAAGGGGTGTGTGTGAAACACGTGACATTATAGGCCAGTCACTAGCAAGGGGTGTGTGTCATGTGACATTATAGGCCAGTCACTAGCAAGGGGTGTATGTGAAACTTGTGACATTATAGGCCAGTCACTAGCAAGGGGTGTGTGTGAAACACGTGACATTACAGGCCAGTCACTAGCAAGGGGTGTGTGTGAAACATGTGACATTATAGGCCAGTCACTAGCAAGGGGTGTGTGTGACATTATAGGCCAGTTACTAGCAAGGGGTGTGTGTGATGTGACATTATAGGCCAGTCACTAGCAAGGGGTGTGTGTGAAACATGTGACATTATAGGCCAGTCAGTAGCAGGGGTGTATCTAAACATGTGACATTATAGGCCAGTCAGTAGCAGGGGTGTGTGTGAAACACGTCACATTATAGGCCAGTCACTAGCAAGGGGTGTGTGTGAAACACGTGACATTATCGGCCAGTCACTAGCAAGGGGTGTGTGTGAAACATGTGACATTATAGGCCAGTCACAAGCAAGGGGTGTGTGTGAAACATGTGACATTATAGGCCAGTCACTAGCAAGGGGTGTGTGTGACACACGTGACATTATAGGCCAGTCACTAGCAAGGGGTGTGTGTGAAACACGTGACATTATCGGCCAGTCACTAGCAAGGGGTGTGTGTGAAACATGTGACATTATAGGCCAGTCACTAGCAAGGGGTGTGTGTGACATTATAGGCCAGTCACTAGCAAGGGGTGTGTGTGACATTATAGGCCAGTCACTAGCAAGGGGTGTGTGTGACATTATAGGCCAGTCACTAGCAAGGGGTGTGTGTGACATTATAGGCCAGTCACTAGCAAGGGGTGTGTGTGAAACACATGACATTATGGGCCAGTCGCTAGCAAGGGGTGTGTGTGAAACATGTGACATTATGGGCCAGTCACTAGCAAGGGGTGTGTGTGAAACATGTGACATTATGGGCCAGTCACTAGCAAGGGGTGTGTGTGAAACATGTGACATTATAGGCCAGTCACTAGCAAGGGGTGTGTGTGAAACATGTGACATTATAGGCCAGTCACTAGCAAGGGGTGTGTGTGAAACACGTGACATTATAGGCCAGTCACTAGCAAGGGGTGTGTGTGAAACACGTGACATTATAGCCAGTCACTATCAAGGGGTGTGTGTGAAACACGTGACATTATAGGCCAGTCACTAGCAAGGGGTGTGTGTGAAACACGTGACATTATAGGCCAGTCACTAGCAAGGGGTGTGTGTGAAACATGTGACATTATAGGCCAGTCACTAGCAAGGGGTGTGTGTGAAACATGTGACATTATAGGCCAGTCACTAGCAAGGGGTGTGTGTGAAACACGTGACATTATAGGCCAGTCACTAGCAAGGGGTGTGTGTGACATTATAGGCCAGTCACTAGCAAGGGGTGTGTGTGAAACATGTGACATTATAGGCCAGTCACTAGCAAGGGGTGTGTGTGAAACATGTGACATTATAGGCCAGTCACTAGCAAGGGGTGTGTGTGAAACATGTGACATTATAGGCCAGTCACTAGCAAGGGGTGTGTGTGAAATACATGGACAAGGAGCATGTGTGGAAAGTTTGCCTCAATAAAAGCAAAAGTATTCACTCTTACACAACTCATACAAACCAGACAGTTATTTACCAAGTTGGTCTGTTTGCACAAATTTAGGGCAGACCTTGGTGGCACTTTCTCCGAACTGCTAAAAAACAAAATTCTGCACATTTTCCAAATTGACAGCAAACAAGATAATTTTGGTGATTCAAAAGAAGTTTTGATATTTTACTGACTGCCAATATCACCAAACGACATCCCTGTGTTGGGTTGTACTGTATTGTGTCAGTGTACTGCACTACACTATACTGTGATTCAAAAGAAGTTTTGATATTTTACTGACTGCCAATATCACCAAACGACATCCCTGTGTTGGGTTGTACTGTATTGTGTCAGTGTACTGCACTACACTATACTGTGATTCAAAAGAAGTTTTGATATTTTACTGACTGCCAATATCACCAAACGACATCCCTGTGTTGGGTTGTACTGTATTGTGTCAGTGTACTGCACTACACTATACTGTAAGTACTAAAATGTATATATACCAGTCCACCGCCGGCCAAATGGAATATGGAGTTGGAACTGTACACGATGATACGACGACTCCTCTGTCTCCAACCGATCTGACCCTGATGACATACAATGTAATCAGATCAGCTGTGCCACACCATTAATCACAGCACTGTGGTAAATATACACAATCAAATAGATTTTAAAAAACAACAAAAAAACATAATAATAATAACAATACAAATATAGGAATGTATACATGGCGCAAATCCTAAAATATTTTTGGGCACCTTACATTCTTACACACACACACACACACAAAATACACACACACACACACACACACACTTACACAAAACACACACCCACACACACACATACACACACACACAAAATACACACACACACACACACACACACACACACAAAATACACACACACAAAAAACAAGTCACGTAAAGCGATATCAAACATTTAGAACAAATGTTCAGTCACTTACCTCACATGCCAGTGCCTGCATCAGACCGTCCATGCCTCCCTCCGAGTCGTCGAAACTCTGTGACACGGCCTTGAGCGCTTTCTCCATTCTAGCCTGTTAGAAAATACATCAGCTGGACTGTAGGGTTAATTTCACCAGTACAGAAACTCTGCACACACACACACACACACACAAAAGAAAAGAGGGAGAAATCTTCCAACGTCATCAAATAAAATATTCTTTAGGTGCAATAAATTCATTCCCCACAAGGTTTTATTTTACATGAGTCAGCTTTTACATGTTGGACATTTTCCGGGGATGTTTGCTGGATATTTTTTTCACAAACCTGCAAACTCAAACATGGATTAAAGGATCGTTTTTTGCATGGTCTTGCGCTTGTGCACACAAAGCAAGATAAACAAGTCGCGTAAGGCGAAAATACAATATTTAGTCAAGTAGCTGTCGAACTCACAGAATGAAACTGAATCCAATGCCATTTTTCAGCAAGACCGTATACTCGTAGCATCGTCAGTCCACCGCTCATGGCAAAGGCAGTGAAATTGACAAGAAGAGCGGGGTAGTAGTTGCGCTAAGAAGGATAGCACGCGTTTCTGTACCTCTCTTTGTTTTAACTTTCTGAGCGTGTTTTTAATCCAAACATATCATATCTATATGTTTTTGGAATCAGGAACCGACAAGAAATAAGATGAAAGTGTTTTTAAATTGATTTGGACAATTTAATTTTGATAATAATTTTTATATATGTAATTTTCAGAGCTTGTTTGTAATCCGAATATAACATATTTATATGTTTTTGGAATCAGCAAATGATGGAGAATAAGATCAACGTAAATTTGGATCGTTTTATAAATCTTTATTTTTTTTTTACAATTTTCAGATTTTTAATGACCAAAGTCATTAATTAATTTTTAAGCCACCAAGCTGAAATGCAATACCGAAGTCCGGGCTTCGTCGAAGATTACTTAACCAAAATTTCAACCAATTTGGTTGAAAAATGAGGGCGAGACAGTGCCGCCTCAACTTTCATGAAAAGCCGAATATGACGTCATCAAAGACATTTATCAAAAAAATGAAAAAAAAGTATGGGGATTTCATACCCAGGAACTCTCATGTCAAATTTCATAAAGATCGGTCCAGTAGTTTAGTCTGAATCGCTCTACACACACACAGAGACACACACACACACACACGCACACACACACGCACATACACCACGACCCTCGTTTCGATTCCCCCTCGATGTTAAAATATTTAGTCAAAACTTGACTAAATATAAAAATGATGAGCAACTGAGTGCGTTACGTACAGCGAAAGCAGGCCCATCCTTTGACAGCTTGAGCTGGTTGATAAAGTCATGAGGTGCACGGCAACTTTTGTCCGGAAGGGGGCAACGATCTCTCAACCTGCCAACAACAAGTTGATACACAAAGTAGTCACCACAACTTGGTGAAATATTCATGGCAAAACCTACACCAAAACTAGCAAGCAAGCATGCAGACAAACAAACACATAGCTGTACTGCTATTTGATCAACAACAGGTCTTCTGACAAACAAACACACAGCTGTACTGCTATTTGATCAACAACAGGTCTTCAGACAAACAAACACACAGCTGTACTGCTATTTGATCAACAACAGGTCTTCAGACAAACAAACACACAGCTGTACTGCTATTTGATCAACAACAGGTCTTCAGACAAACAAACACATAGCTGTACTGCTATTTGATCAACAACAGGTCTTCAGACAAACAAACACACAGCTGTACTGCTATTTGATCAACAACAGGTCTTCAGCCAAACAAACACATAGCTGTACTGCTATTTGATCAACAACAGGTCTTCAGCCAAACAAACACACAGCTGTACTGCTATTTGATCAACAACAGGTCTTCAGACAAACAAACACACAGCTGTACTGCTATTTGATCAACAACAGGTCTTCAGACAAACAAACACACAGCTGTACTGCTATTTGATCAACAACAGGTCTTCAGACAAACAAACACACAGCTGTACTGCTATTTGATCAACAACAGGTCTTCAGACAAACAAACACATAGCTGTACTGCTATTTGATCAACAACAGGTCTTCAGACAAACAAACACACAGCTGTACTGCTATTTGATCAACAACAGGTCTTCAGACAAAGGTCGTGGGTGTCATTTAAAACAGAAAGCGTTCATCACAACCTTCATCACAACCTTCATCACAACCTTCATCACAACCTTCATCACAAGATGAGCAAATCCAAAAACAACAATAACAACAATAACAACGTTCCAACAACTTACCTTCTTGTTTTTTTGATTCTTCATCACAAGATTTATCATGCAATGGTAACATCTTTCAATGACCACAACACAGTATTACGTGTACTTACATCTGTGTAGTCCAGGCAGTGTAGGGCATGACTGTCTTGTCCACAACACAGTATTACGTGTACTTACATCTGTGTAGTCCAGGCAGTGTAGGGCATGACTGTCTTGTCCACAACACAGTATTACGTGTACTTACATCTGTGTAGTCCAGGCAGTGTAGGGCATGACTGTCTTGTCCACAACACAGTATTACGTGTACTTACATCTGTGTAATCCAGGCAGTGTAGGGCATGACTGTCTTGTCCACAACACAGTATTACGTGTACTTACATCTGTGTAGTCCAGGCAGTGTAGGGCATGACTGTCTTGTCCACAACACAGTATTACGTGTACTTACATCTGTGTAGTCCAGGCAGTGTAGGGCATGACTGTCTTGTCCACAACACAGTATTACGTGTACTTACATCTGTGTAGTCCAGGCAGTGTAGGGCATGACTGTCTTGTCCACAACACAGTATTACGTGTACTTACATCTGTGTAGTCCAGGCAGTGTAGGGCATGACTGTCTTGTCCACAACACAGTATTACGTGTACTTACATCTGTGTAGTCCAGGCAGTGTAGGGCATGACTGTCTTGTCCACAACACAGTATTACGTGTACTTACATCTGTGTAGTCCAGGCAGTGTAGGGCATGACTGTCTTGTTCACAACACAGCATTACGTGTACTTACATCTGTGTAGTCCAGGCAGTGTAGGGCATGACTGTCTTGTCCACAAAGGTGCCGAAGCCCAGGTTGAAATCCCTGGTGATGTTATCCATACTGCGAGCTGCAAGTACGCACACACCCACAAATATACTTGCCAGTGCAAAGAATGAGGATCATCACATAACCAAACATTTCAAAACAAAAAGGTTGGCAAACACACAAACAAGGAATACACATTCATAAACACAGAGAACTTACAACTTCACGAATATACCAGAAAGATAAAACTAAAATTGTTACTGGCAATCTGAGTTGTGAATCTTACTGAGTTCATTGAACAGGCATGGATTTCATTTCACTTCTGCTACATGGTTTTGGGCATAAAAACTATCTTGATGCATAATCAAAAAACTAGAAAGGTAGGTTGTTGGAACGTTTGTTATTGACAAAACAATACATTCACAGATATTTCGACCCAACGGTCTTTTAAGTGAACAGACAAACAAAATTCACACAAAACTTATCTTGATAGAATCAGTTTATGCCCACTCGTCAGGAAGCCGAGCGAATGAATCATAAGCATGTTTCCCAGCACCAGATGACGTTGCACATACTTGGTCCCCCCTCCCCCCCCCCCCCCCCCTCTTGAACTAAACAAAGCCTAAGGTGAGTAGCAAGATTTGTTCATAAATGTGTAAAACAAGAATGCGAATAAAACACTGTGGGGGTGGGGAAATAGCTCAGTCAGTAGCGGCACTGGAAGCCAGTTGTCGCTATTGGCGTAGGTTCGATCCCCATGTTTGGTGAGAGATTTATTTTCCAGAGTCAACTTTGTGCAGACTCTCCTCGGTGTCCGAACAGCCCCGTGTGTACACATGCGCACGATAAAGAACCCAAGTTGACAGCGAAAGTCTCAGGGCTTGGAAACATGAATACGTGCATGCAGGAACAAATAATGAATGAGTAGCGTTGTACTGTATGGCAGCTCGCTAGCTTTCCCTAGAGAGAAAGCAACCTGAATTTCCATGAGGGTATCGATCCTCACGTACAGGACTATATTATACATTAGTTGTATCGTTGACCAAAATATGACATTTTACACAGATCGAGACAGTCAGTGTTCCTCAGAGACCGCGTTAGCGGTCAGAGTGAACCATGACTCTAGATCTGTGCAAAATGTCATATTTTGGTCAACAATACAAATAACATTTTTGTATCGATCGATTTTTGTTAAAATTCCTTTTATTTTTACGATTGAACGCACACAAACATGCACTGTTTTGTAGTCTCGGTTAACCGCCTAAATATGAGTGTTTGTCCCACTCTGACTTCCCATGCCTCAAAGAAGGGAAAAGCCATGTTCAATGGATACATAACATCATATCTTATCCTTATCCTTAGCTGTCTTGAAAACATTCTGACTTACTCTACGTCCATCATATGGGCTGTTTGACAATGCAAACATTCTGACTTACTCTACGTACATCATATGGGCTGTTTGACAATGCAAACATTCTGACTTACTCTACGTACATCATATGGGCTGTTTGACAATGCAAACATTCTGACTTACTCTACGTACATCATATGGGCTGTTTGACAATGCAAACATTCTGACTTACTCTACGTACATCATATGGGCTGTTTGACAATGCAAACATTCTGACTTACTCTACGTACATCATATGGGCTGTTTGACAATGCAAACATTCTGACTTACTCTACGTACATCATATGGGCTGTTTGACAATGCAAACATTCTGACTTACTCTACGTACATCATATGGGCTGTTTGACAATGCAAACATTCTGACTTACTCTACGTACATCATATGGGCTGTTTGACAATGCAAACATTCTGACTTACTCTACGTACATCATATGGGCTGTTTGACAATGCAAACATTCTGACTTACTCTACGTACATCATATGGGCTGTTTGACAATGCAAACATTCTGACTTACTCTACGTACATCATATGGGCTGTTTGACAATGCAAACATTCTGACTTACTCTACGTACATCATATGGGCTGTTTGACAATGCAAACATTCTGACTTACTCTACATACATCATATGGGCTGTTTGACAATGCAAACATATGGAAAAGTTGCGGCTCGCTTGCTTGTGTTTCTTATTTGCTTGAGCGGTTCGAACTTACGCATCTCTTGTCCCAAGGCAATCAGTCGTTTCTGTGCCTCCTCCTCCTCCACCATCGTGTAACTCAAATCCAACAGGAAGTACAAGTCCACCGGATAGTTCTCTGCTTGGCGAAACGTCAGCTTGAAGTTTATGGCTTCATCTAAAAATAAAATTATTGTATCAATACAAAGGCAAATTACTGTAATTTTTTAAGGTTGGGGGGGGGGGGGGGTGGGGGGGGGAGGGGGGTGAGGAAGAAGAAGAGAAAATGCACTTCTTCAACAAACACACACGCATATATATACATGCATGTATGTTTACGAGAACACAAACACAGAAAAACACACACACACACACACACACACACTCACACACACACACACACACACACACACACACACACACACTCACACTCACACACACACACACTCACACTCACACTCACACTCACACACTCACACACTCACACACTCATGCACACACACACACACACACACACACACACACACACACACACACACACACACACACACACACACACACACACACACACACACACACACACTCACACAACTTTTTATGCTGGAAGGGTGATCAAAATTCAACCTGACAACACTTTGAACCTTTCAGGAGAAAATAAAGTTGACCTGCTTGACAAAAAACCCACCTCCAGGTTGCAGGGCTTAAAATGGTACAAGATAAATATCAAAGTAGGAAACTTTGGTGTGTGAACTATCAAAGTGGTGAAGCAAAATATGCATGCTCTTCCATGACTATATGAGGGTCCAAAGGGCCTCCTCTTCCTCTCCCATCCCCCCCCCCCCCTTTTAAAATCAGAACCAAAGCTATGCATTTTATTGCAATGCATTCTGGGCATAACTTTGAGTTAAAGGTGTATAACTTTGAGTTAAAGGTGTATAACTTTGAGTTAAAGGTGTATAACTTTGAGTTAAAGGTGTATAACTTTGAGTTAAAGGTGTATAACTTTGAGTTAAAGGGACATAACTTTGAGTTAAAGGGACACAACTTTGAGTTAAAGGGGCATAAAGTATGAGTTAAGGGGAAATAAGGGTAGCAGGCTTCGGCCATTTTGGGAGGTTAAAAACGGGCTTTCATTGGAGGAAATCCCCTTAGCATACAATCACGTCATGTCCCAAATAGAAACTAGTGCTCGGGACAGAAAAACCAATTTAGCATAGCATAGCGAGGAAATCCCCTTAGCATACAATCACGTCATGTCCCAAATAGAAACTAGTGCTCGGGACAGAAAAACCAATTTAGCATAGCGAGGAAATCCCGTTAGCATACAATCACGTTTGTTTGTTTGTTTGTTTGTTTGTTTGCTTAACGCCCAGCCGACCACGAAGGGCCATATCAGGGCGGTGCTGCTTTGACATTTAGCGTGCGCCACACACAAGACAGAAGTCGCAGCACAGGCTTCATGTCTCACCCAGTCACATTATTCTGACACCGGACCAACCAGTCCTAGCACTAACCCCATAATGCCAGACGCCAGGCGGAATACAATCACGTCATGTCCCAAATAGAAACTAGTGCTCGGGACAGAAAAACCAATTTAGCATAGCATAGCGAGGAAATCCCCTTAGCATACAATCACGTCATGTCCCAAATAGAAACTAGTGCTCGGGACAGAAAAACCAATTTAGCATAGCGAGGAAATCCTCCAAAAGGAGAAAGATTTAAAGCTCTGATACTGGCATGTATTTGTCTACAAGTGAGAGAAAGACAAGAGCCATAACTCACTGGTTCGGGCGGTAATGTCCATGATCTGGGGCTGCACCTGGACTGGCTGACTGGTGCCGTCTCCACCTCGTACGTTGTCATTCTGGTAAACACAACATCAACAACAGTCTCACCAGTAGAGAAAATCTCCTGGACATACATAAAACAAAGCTTCAGGAAGTTTGCTAAGCTATTCCACTATCCCAATCAAACAGATGCTGTACTACTGGGGAAAAACAACAACAACTATATGCGGTGCATCTGGGTGTAGATCTTTGTGATGATTGAGGCTGTTTATGTTAAAACCAATTGTAATGTTATTTATTCCCCTGCAGTATGAAACATATTAACAGCTTGATTTTACACGAGGTAGTGTCTATACACTATGCAGTAAACTGGAGCCCGCAGACACACCAGGAAATCACATTTACAAAAGCCTAATTCAATACGATAAAATCAAAAACAACAAGAAGAGCAAACGCTCGATCGAGTCACTTTTGCAGTTCTGAATATTATATGAGGCATCAGATGGACAGGAAGAAATTGCTATTCACAACACAATGAGTCACGTTCACATAAAATTTGAGCCCGGTCACTTTTATAGTTTCCGAGAAAAGCCCAACGTTAAGTTGTGTGTTGCCGAACAGAAAAGGCTAGTTATCTCCCTTGTTTTTCTGATAACGTTCGTAAAAGGCTACAGATGTAAATACTTTGATGTAAAGAATAATCCTACAAAGTTTCAATCACATCCGATGAACTTTGTCAAAGATATAAAATGTCTAATTTTTCCTTTGACGCTGACCTGTGACCTTGAAAAAGGTCAAAGGTCAACGAAACCATCGTTAAAGTGTAGAGGTCATTGGAGGTCACGACTAAACAAAATATGAGCCCGATCGCTTTGATAGTTTCCGAGAAAAGATATAAAATGTCTAATTTTTCCTTTGACGCTGACCTGTGACCTTGAAAAAGGTCAAAGGTCAACGAAACCATCGTTAAAGTGTAGAGGTCATTGGAGGTCACGACTAAACAAAATATGAGCCCGATCGCTTTGATAGTTTCCGAGAAAAGTCCAACGTTAAGGTGGTGTCTACGGACGGCCGGCCGGCCGGCCGGCCGGCCGGCCGGCCGGACAGACTAACACTGACCGATTACATAGAGTCACTTTTTCTCAAGTGACTCAAAAACAGAACAGCTAAAACTGAACAGGTTTTGCATGTCAGTGAGTGGGGTAAAGGTGTCTCAAATTTTGGCACTGTAGCGCAAATCTGATGGGTACTTCACTAAAACACTTCTAACTCTGTAACTGAATCGAAGCCTGCTCTCGGGTCTTGTGCATTCGAATCACCACTTGTTTCACTCAGACGAAGAAACGTTGCATTTGGGATCAAAATCACTGTCATTATCGAGGAAAACTTCGAAAAGAACCTCAACGAGTACAAGCGTTGGTTGCTCATATTTCGCAGGAAAAATGCAAAAAACCCACTCAATTGGTCGATTTTTGTTCGCCGGCAAGTGTCTAACAAAGAAGAAGGAAATGGGAACAGATTTACCTCCCTTGCTCCGTGACCTGCCTTTTATTTTTAGATCAGAAACAAGGTCACAAGGTGGAGAAAGCTGCAAAGAGGCGCCCGACAAACTCTCGGGCACAGGCCGGAAAGAGTTAAGACTCCCTCCTTTTTCAAGAGTTGATTTTCTCAGATGTTTTGAGGTCTTAAAGAGGGGTTCCACTGTAGCTGAAAAACACCTATCCTTCTATTTCAATCATTTACATTGCAGTCCTGTGGCCAAGAGAGCTAGAGCTACAAGACTTGACGTGCTTACCTGTGATACCTTGAGGTCAGACTTTGGGAAAGACAAGGATTCAGGCGGACAGGTAGATTTTAGGTGCTCATACAGGTCACACCTGGACGCGAATCTGGGGAATTTCTGCACGCAAATGGACACCATGAATTCGTTTCACACAACAACATATAACGGAGTTCCAGTGAATGAAGGATTGATTTCTGAGGGTGCTTGACTTCAAGTTCAATAGGTTGGACTCACCTGAAAAATGGCTAGTGCAATCGATGTATAATGAGCATATTACTGTATCTCATGTCTTAGGTCAAGCATGCAATATATATATATATTGATCATGCTAGCCAATTCTAGGGTCAGAATGGCTAGCTAAACGTAAAGTCCACATCCCATATAAATCCATCTTTAAGTCACTGGAAACTCAACAATGATATTTTCATTGGTAGACAAAATCTCCAACCAGAAATATCAATTAGAAGGTCAGAGAAGTTGATGATTTCTTTTCCTTATGCATCTCTCAATCAGTCAAGTATTGAAGAAAAATAAGTAGTTGAATAGTTTTGTGAAGAAGATAAAATGTGAAATGCATGTAGTGGATGTTGGACTTTACCAGGCCAGGCCAGCAGTCTAGAATTAGTAGAAAAGACTGTTCAATTTCTGCTAGCTTGTATTTTCTTTTCAATGCCACACACAGCAGTAGACAGACACAGACAATGTGTGTGTGTGTGTGTGTGTGTGTGTGTGTGTGTGTGTGTGTGTGTGTGTGTGTGTGTGTGTGTGTGTGTGTGTGTGTGTGTGTGTGTGTGTGTGTGTGTGGGTGTCTCTCTCTCTTTTACCCTCTCTCTCTCTCTGTCTCTGTCTCTCTTTCTCTCTCTCTCTCTCAAGCTGCAAAGCTTATCAGTATTTTTCCATCATACTTCAAATGTTATCTATATGTGTCTTGTCTATCTCTCCCTCTCTCACACACACACACACACACACACACACACACACACACACACACACACACACACACACACACACACACACACACACACACTCACACATCCTGTGCATACACAACCACAGAAAGACAAGGAGAATTTACCTCAGCAGAGCACCAGGCACATATCTTTGCTGTGCGAATACATTCTCCACAGGTATCAACGTTGGCACAAGGGTTGCTCACTGCTTCGCCCACTGCAAAGAACCACAATCAAACATTAAAAGTGTAAACAATTTCTACTTTATAACACAACATATCTGTACACATGAAAGGCTATTGTTTC
>NC_090256.1:974994-1007494 GCF_037325665.1 Littorina saxatilis | reverse complement strand
TTGCCAATTTTAAAGTCTTAGGTATGACCCGGCCGGGGTTCGAACCCACGACCTCCCGATCACGGGGCGGACGCCTTACCACTAGGCCAACCGTGCCGGTCCTACTTCTGGTACAGTGGCGTTTTAACACAAGGACGTCACCTAATTAGTTGCGTCAACTTGACAAATCTGACACATCCAACGGGCATAAAAAAAAGTAAGTCCCATGCACTGAAATGATACGCCAACACTGCGCTAATACCAGACTTTGAAGTGACAGAAAATACGCGGAATTAGCTAATGCAAGCTTTGCCCCCATTCTGATAATCATCGCTCCACGGCTATCGCCAGTTTCTCTCTGACAGCATGCTAAATTATTGCGCGAATCTATCAAAACAAGAATACAGAGTTATCTCCCATATGTTTTTCGCGAGCACTGATCTAAATTTTCTTCTCCTTCTTGTCGTTCGCTGTTAGATCGTCAGTCCGGACTGCAGGGCGAAACGTGCTGTCCTCTCCAAGTCCTCTTTGGGGCCGTATAGCTTCTTTTGTAGCGCTGTTTCCTCTGGCCAGGTGGTGTCCCTCAGAGCACTGTGGTATGAACAAGCCTGCAGGATGTGCTCTGCTGTCTGATTCTTGCCACACGGACATAGGGAGGAGGGAACTAGCTTCAGCAGTTTGTGGCCATCAGTGTTCGCGAGACGAAAATGATTGCAGATTGGCCGACTTCGACAGTGATCTCCGTTCTGTTCATCACAGTTATGATAAAGACATCGTTCTAAGGTCAAAACAAGTCGAAATTTTGAGACTGCTGTCGGAAGGAGACCGTGATATATGGTTGCATCACTCTCAACTGGTTACAGAAAAAATAGGTCTGCACCGGCGCGCACCGGAGCCAAAGTTGATTATCACGTGACACTTTAGAGTTGTTTGTATACATCCGCGAAAGATAGCTCGCTTGAAACTGTCTTACATATCAATTCCTTTGTAATTTAAAAATTACACAACACCATGAAAAATCATTATCGACGATCGCGAATCTGCTTAGGCCAAAAAAAATAATAGGTGTGGTTACGGTAACATAGGGTGAAAAAATAGGGTCGGTAGGTCGGCTTTTTTTTTTCTTTTTTTTTCCTCCCCTCTCTATGATGTTTCACAGTTCATTTCTTCTCATCAATCCCTGTTTTTGCCCAACATAACTATAAACAGTACTTTGAGCTTACCTCCCTTCTGTCGTCTGCTGTTTGAGCGCAAACAGCTCTATTTTGGATGCGTTTTTTTTTTCCAGACGATCCAAAAAAAAGATTAGGGTCGGGCCTAAAAAACTAGGGTCGGTCGGGTTACCGTAAACAGACCTATTTTTTTGTGTGCCTTATATCCATAACACATTACGAAAAGATCTAAATATGTAAAAAAAATCGATTTCCTCTCCAGACAAGGAAAACCAAGGCATCCTGTCAGGGATAGAATTAGACCCGAAGGGAAGTAACTCATTTTTGACCTGAGTTCAGGATGGCCTTGACCCGTCATTCAGACAGAAGTGTGAAAAAGTGCACCGCACATCCACGTTGGCCATTCGTGCCGCTGTACGTGCGAAGGACCCGAAAAAAAGTCCGTGCTCCTCTATGTTGCCCCGACAACTGAACATATCAGCTTGCCGTGTCATGAGAGAGTTTAGCCGTGGAAAGGAGGGGAAGATGTCCTTTTGATGCAGCGACGCCGTAAAGGTCAGACATGGAAACTCTGCCATCTGTTCTTTGGAGCTGAAAACACCTAACTGCCTTGTGTCTGGCTGTGGTGTGTGGCGAGGGTGGGGCAGTCTGTGGTGTGTGGCGAGGGTGGGGCAGTCTGTGGTGTGTGGCGAGGGTGGGGCAGTCTGTGGTGTGTGGCGAGGGTGGGGCAGTCTGTGGTGTGTGGCGAGGGTGGGGCAGTCTGTGGTGTGTGGCGAGGGTGGGGCAGTCTGTGGTGTGTGGCGAGGGTGGGGCAGTCTGTGGTGTGTGGCGAGGGTGGGGCAGTCTGTGGTGTGTGGCGAGGGTGGGGCAGTCTGTGGTGTGTGGCGAGGGTGGGGCAGTCTGTGGTGTGTGGCGAGGGTGGGGCAGTCTGTGGTGTGTGGCGAGGGTGGGGCAGTCTGAAGCGCGTGTTTTTACCCTGACAGAGAGAGAGAGAGAGAGAGAGAGAGAGAGAGAGAGAGAGAGAGAGAGAGAGAGAGAGAGAAGAGAGAGAGAGAGAATCGGAAGATAAACTTCAGTAAAATGTAGATAATGGTTATTATTCGAAAGTAATGGATTAAGCATACTTCTTTTTCTGCGTTCGTGGGCTGAAACTCCCACGTACACTCGTGTTTTTTGCACGAGTGGAATTTTACGTGTATGACCGTTTTTTACCCCGCCATTTAGGCAGCCATACGCCGTTTTCGGAGGAAATTAAGCATACAAAAGTGCTTATTTTTACAAGAGAAAGAGAGAGAGAGAGAGAGAGAGAGAGAGAGAGAGAGAGAGAGAGAGAGAGAGAGAGAGAGGGGGACAAAATGTTATTTCACAGACTGAGACTTCCCGCCTCTTCTCCAACGGCAGGAAAAAGAAACCACCTTACCCTCATCCAACTCAGTGTGTCTCCAGCCTTAACTTTGCATGATTGCGTGCATCACTAGAGCAGACGACATTTTTCGATCTGCTGCCCTGATGTTGGGGCCACGGCAGTGCACCCAGGGGACGTGTCATGAACACCACTCTACCGTGTTCTAATCAAATTAGTTCACAATTTGAATTTACAATACGGAATCGGAGATTTCGTGACGCTCGAGATTGGCCCGGTCATAACATTTTTGATGCGGTCGGATTTGTCTGTCTGTCTGTCTGTCTGTGGGTCTGCATGTCTGTCTGTGTGTCTCTGCCTGTCTGTCTGTCTGTCTGTCTGTCTGTGTGTCTGTGTGTCTGTCTGTGTGTCTGTGTGTCTGTCTGTGTGTCTGTGTGTCTGTGTGTCTGTGTGTCTGTCTGTGGGTCTGCATGTCTGTCTGTGTGTCTCTGCCTGTCTGTCTGTCTGTCTGTCTGTCTGTAAGTGTCTGTCTGTCTCTTTGTTGTTCCTAGTATTCGCATGTGAATCGCGTACATTTATTCTGGGAGGGTTTGCCTCGCTGATCGAGACGATGAGATAAATGAAAGCACTGTCCCAGTAGCACCAGCTGATGGATAAGTTTTGTTAATAATCGCAGTCAATCGTGAAAATACAAACAGGAAACAGCTAATGGGTGCAGGTGAGCAAGAATAATGCACTGAGGGTTGGGAGTTGGGGTGCAAAACTACGTTATGACACACCTGAGAGAGAGAGTGTATGTATGGGTATATGGGTGTGTGTGTGTGTGTGTGTGTGTGTGTACCGTGAGAGACTGCTTAGGATTTTTAGATGTGTTTTAGTGCAACTCTAAATTCTTAGTAAATGTGGTACGGCTTAGTGTTATTAGTTTTAAGTGCAATCTTTAATTCGTAATAAATGTGATGTATTTTATGTCTGTGATCGTCTGACACTGCATGGCAATTTTCCTTGTTTTTATAAGGACAGCAAACTTTTGAGTCTTGAGTTTTGAGTCTTGAAAACTGAGTCAGCCGGTAGAATCGTTGATGCCAAACAGAGAAAGCAGGTGAAATGTCTTTTCCTGTTTGACCCTATCATCAAGCTTTGCAGATGTTCTCAAATGCATATTTGATTTTCCGACACACTTAACTGTTTAAACAAAAAATCTGTCTGCGCGCGCGCGCGCGCGTGTGTGTGTGTGTATGTGTGTGTGTGTGTGTTCGTAAAAAGTTTCAAAGCTTCAGCAGCAAAGAGCATGAAGTGGAGCTGCGAGAAGACAGCAGTGTTATCTTGCAGACTGCTCTGTGAGTGTTACTGTAGCAGACTGCTCTGTGAGTGTTACTGTAGCAGACTGCTCTGTGAGTGTTACTGTAGCAGACTGCTCTGTGAGTGTTACTGTAGCAGCAACACCATGGAGCACCGGGAATCGACAGAATCGAGACTCCGCCGGATATCCCAGTATCATGAAACCAACGAACAAAACAACAACAACAACAACATCAACCGATTTTGATATTGTTTGGAATATTTTCAACTGAAAGAACAGCGTCAGTTCTGGGTGGACAGGGTACACTTTCCTCTATACAAGAAAGCAAAGTCTCCGCAAAACCAGAGAAAAAAGTTACTTCTTGCACTCTTAGTAGATTGTCGGCGTACTGAAGCCCTTCTACTGTAGTTCTCGGAGGGATGCACGGACCGCGGGATTGCCAAAGGATCATCAATACGAAATCAATAAAAAAATAAAAAAATAATTAAAAAGCGATACAGACATCGACCCACATTACAATATTACGAAAGAAACGAAACAAACCAAGTTTTGTGTTGTTAGAAACGCCACCAAAAGAAAGAATGAACGGCGTCGGTGCTGAATAGTGAAAGTACTGGATGGTTTTATTTCTTCAACCAACAAATCTTAGCCTTCGGAAAGCCAAAGAAAAAGGTTTCTTCTTCAATTCTGGATTTGCAGGGCACACTAAGACATACCTTGATAACAAACATCGACAAGACTGAGACTTCGCGGAGCATAAAAATATAACGAAAAAAAATAAAAAAAATTAAAAATTCTGCTGTTAGAAACGCCATCAACAGAAAGAATGAACGGCGTCAGTGCTGACTTTAGTGAATGTAAGTACTGGATGGTTTTATTTCTTCAACCAGGAAAGCTAAGCCTTCTCAAAGCCAAAGAAAAAAGGTTTCTGCTTAAATTCTAGAAAATTATGATAAGTACACTTATTTCATACAAGAAAGCTAATCCTTCTCAAAGCCAAAGAAAATGGTTTCTTCTTCAATTCTGGAGATGGTGGGTACACTTATTTCACTACAAAGAAACGATAAGCCTTCGCAAAGCCAACGAAAATGGTTTCTTCTTCAGATGCTAGGTACACTTATTTCACTACAAGAAAACTAAGTCTTCGCAAAACCAACGAAAACAGTTTCTTTTTGCGCTCTTAGGGGGGTCTGAGCCTACCGAAGCTCTCATTTAGTTCTCGGGGATTCAGCACCGACTGCGGAATTGCCACACCGAGATGATCGATACAACTCGCGCCTCTCGGGCTGGGTCGACGAAACCAACACCACGCACGTTCTGTCCCGACACCCAGGCGGTTAGGGTTTCAATCTCATCAAATCAAGTACGTCACAAACGGAAACAAGCACGAAGTGGTCCGACCGGACAATGCAACGTTTTATCACGGACATTAAAAGCCTGTCGCAAAATGTCTCTTCGCGTCCCGTTACAGTGGAACTTCTCTTCTAAGACTGACTTGCCGGCAAAAAGGGAACCAATGTCAGTCTTCAACCCTAGAGAATCCGAAAAGGGAGGAAAATTTACAGAGGGTGGGAAAACTAATCTGAACAAATCTGGTCTTGGAAGGGAGGTGGGGGGGGGGGGGGGGTAAAAAGGAGGTTTCCGCTGAACAGTAGAATCATCATCATAAGACCTCCGAAAATCCGAGAAAATCCAAGGAATCTTAGACGGATAGGGAGTCTCAAATCGCGAGGGGTTTGTTATTTGGGGCTGGGGAGGGGGGGGGGGAGGGGGGCTAAAATAAAAAAGGGTTTCACTGTATCCCCATACAGCCTGTATCCCCATTCAGCCTGTATCCCCATACTGTTTGCTGATCCGATGACTGTTTCTCGTTAGTGTCTGTTCTGTGGCTTGTCCCCGGCCTCAGTGTTGCTGGTCACGTGCTATACGTGCGGGTGCAGGCAACAGAGGTGCAGGCAGGATCTAGGAATCCTTTATACGCACGGCCTGGCATGTTTTGCCTTGTCAATGGATAGGGGTTGTGTGCGAGGACTTGTTCGAGCCGTGACAGAGACAATTGTATTTTTCCATGCTCATAATGGAGAAAGGATGCAAGCGTCGTTTGGTTTTGTCTTCAGTCATGTGTAAAGCGTTGTGGGATCTTGGACCTTGTCATCGGAAAGCGGCTGTACAAACAAACGCACGAACGAACTTATAAACCAGCCAATCAAGTAAATATTTACTGTACTAATAAAAACAGCGGACAAGAATGGAATACAATTCAGACCACCAGACTGATCTCTCAGCATTGACTGACTGATTGGTTTATTGATCGATCGATTGACTGACTGACTGACTGACTGACTGATTGACTGACTGACTGACTGACTCACTGACTGACTGACTGACTGACTCACTGACTCACTGACTCACTGACTGACCGAACCACGGACTGACTGTTTGATTGATTTCATCATTTGAGGCCAGAACCTCCAAAGCAAACATTACACACAGTGACCGACAATGACATAACCAGGGCGTCAAGCACAGTGACCGACAATGACATAACCAGGGCGTCAAGCACAGTGACCGACAATGACATAACCAGGGCGTCAAGCACAGTGACCGACAATGACATTACCAGGGCGTCAAGCACAGTGACCGCCAATGACATAACCAGGGCGTCAAGCACAGTGACCGACAATGACATAACCAGGGCGTCAAGCACAGTGACCGACAATGACATAACCAGGGCGTCAAGCACAGTGACCGACAATGACATAACCAGGGCGTCAAGCACAGTGACCGACAATGACATAACCAGGGCGTCAAGCACAGTCAAAGCCATACCGTCCACTGGCCCAAAACTGACCATAGTAACACCTCCAGGGCGTCAAGCACAGTCAAAGCCATACCGTCCACTGGCCCAAAACTGACCATAGTAACACCTCCAGGGCGTCAAGCACAGTCAAAGCCATACCGTCCACTGGCCCAAAACTGACCATAGTAACACCTCCAGGGCGTCAAGCACAGTCAAAGCCATACCGTCCATTGGCCCAAAACTGACCATAGTAACACCTCCAGGGCGTCAAGCACAGTCAAAGCCATACCGTCCATTGGCCCAAAACTGACCATAGTAACACCTCCAGGGCGTCAAGCACAGTCAAAGCCATACCGTCCACTGGCCCAAAACTGACCATAGTAACACCTCCAGGGCGTCAAGCACAGTCAAAGCCATACCGTCCATTGGCCCAAAACTGACCATAGTAACACCTCCAGGGCGTCAAGCACAGTCAGGCATCCAGTCCTTGACCATGTCCGCAGGCATGTCCTGCAAACTGGCGTGAAGAGTTAACACACGCTATTCAACAATGTCCGTAGGCATGTCCTGCAAACTGGCGTGAAGAGTTAACACACGCTATTCAACAATGTCCGTAGGCATGTCCCGCAAACTGGCGTGAAGAGTTAACACACGCTATTCAACAATGTCCAGCGTAACACCCCATCCTGAACTCAGGTCAAAATGAGTTCGGCTCATTCTCTCCCTGACAGGATGCCTTGAGTTTCCTTGTCTGGCAAGGAAACCGATTTTTTTACATATATTTAGAGCTTTTTGTAATGTATTATTGATATAAGCAGATTCGCGATCGTTGATAATGATTTTTCATGGTGTTTTGTAATTTTTAAATTACAAAGGAATTGATATGTAAGACAGTTTCAAGCGAGCTATTTTTCGCGGCTGTATTTACTGTGCAAACAACTCTAAATATGGCAAACGTGTCACGTGATAATCAACCGTTTGGTTTCGGCGCTCACTGGAGCAGACGATTTTTTCTGTAACCAGTTGACAGTGATGAAACCATATATTACGGTCTCCTTCCGGCAGCAGTCCCAAAATTTTGACTTGTTTTGACCTTAGAACGATGTCTTTATCATAACTGTGAAGAATAGAACGGAGATCACTGTCGAAGTCGGCCAATCTGCAATCATTTTTGTCTCGCGAACATTGAATTTAGATCAGTGCTCGCGAAAAAACATATGGGAGATAACTCTGTATTCTTGTTTCGATAGATTCGCGTAGGACTAATGTAGCGTCCGGTCAGAGATACAACTGGCAATAGCCGTGGAGCGATGCTTATCAGAATGCGTAACACCCATAATTATGTCCCGAATCCAATAGCTGTGACTGAAAGGGTCGTATTCGGACTGTTCTCCTCAGAAATCAGCGCATGGCTGCCTGATGGCGAGGTTAAAACAGCAATACACGCAAAAAGCCACTCGTACGTGAGAGTATGTGGGAGTTTCAACCCATGAACGCAGAAGAAAAAGGACTGTTTGTGATTCATAGAATGAATATACCTCAGATCAGAGGTGCCTTTGACAATAACTTCCAACCACATAACTATGTTGCTGACCATACACATCGTTTTGAACAATGTTTTGTTTCCTTTACTTGTACTACATGAAATGTACATACATTTATAAATATGGAAACAACAACAAGCCTATCGTGTAGCGAGCAGGATTTCAATTGAATAATTCGTAGTCAAGTTATTGGCGTTGAATGTCGAGCATGACAAACAATACACTTAGTCCAGACCTTACAAGCATGACACAATCTGCGCTGAAAGTATTGAAAACCAGCAGCAGCTTGTGGTACCATTCACATCCCTGGCAGTAGAAATTGCGCATTTGCGGTGGATAGAGGAGAAACTCCTATAGCTTGTGCAGTGTACATTCTTGTTGTGCTCCTGCATTATAGCATACACTCCATGGCTTTGTATTATAGCATACACTCCATGGCTTTGTATTATAGCATACACTCCATGGCTTTGTATTATAGCATACACTCCTGCATTATAGCATACACTCCTGTATTATAGCATACACTCCTGTATTATAGCATACACTCCTGTATTATAGCATACACTCCTGTATTATAGCATACACTCCTGTATTATAGCATACACTCCTGTATTATAGCATACACTCCTGTATTATAGCATACACTCCTGTATTATAGCATACACTCCTGTATTATAGCATACACTCCTGTATTATAGCATACACTCCTGCATTATAGCATACACTCCTGCATTATAGCATACACTCCTGCATTATAGCATACACTCCTGTATTATAGCATACACTCCTGTATTATAGCATACACTCCTGTATTATAGCATACACTCCTGTATTATAGCATACACTCCTGCATTATAGCATACACTCCTGCATTATAGCATACACTCCTGTATTATAGCATACACTCCTGTATTATAGCATACACTCCTGTATTATAGCATACACTCCTGTATTATAGCATACACTCCTGTATTATAGCATACACTCCTGTATTATAGCATACACTCCTGTATTATAGCATACACTCCTGTATTATAGCATACACTCCTGTATTATAGCATACACTCCTGTATTATACCATACACTCCTGTATTATACCATACACTCCTGTATTATAGCATACACTCCTGTATTATAGCATACACTCCTGTATTATAGCATACACTCCTGTATTATAGCATACACTCCTGTATTATAGCATACACTCCATGGCTTTGTATTATAGCATACACTCCTGTATTATAGCATACACTCCATGGCTTTGTATTATAGCATACACTCCTGTATTATAGCATACACTCCTGCATTATAGCATACACTCCTGTATTATAGCATACACTCCTGTATTATAGCATACACTCCTGTATTATAGCATACACTCCTGTATTATAGCATACACTCCTGTATTATAGCATACACTCCTGTATTATAGCATACACTCCTGTATTATAGCATACACTCCTGTATTATAGCATACACTCCTGTATTATAGCATACACTCCTGTATTATAGCATACACTCCTGTATTATAGCATACACTCCTGTATTATAGCATACACTCCTGTATTATAGCATACACTCCTGCATTATAGCATACACTCCTGCATTATAGCATACAC
This sequence comes from Littorina saxatilis, assembly GCF_037325665.1. NCBI lineage: Eukaryota > Metazoa > Mollusca > Gastropoda > Littorinimorpha > Littorinidae > Littorina > Littorina saxatilis. Next base: position 997,714 of record NC_090256.1, on the reverse strand, counting down.
TCCTGCATTATAGCATACACTCCTGCATTATAGCATACACTCCTGTATTATAGCATACACTCCTGTATTATAGCATACACTCCTGTATTATAGCATACACTCCTGTATTATAGCATACACTCCTGCATTATAGCATACACTCCTGCATTATAGCATACACTCCTGCATTATAGCATACACTCCTGTATTATAGCATACACTCCTGTATTATAGCATACACTCCTGTATTATAGCATACACTCCTGCATTATAGCATACACTCCTGCATTATAGCATACACTCCTGCATTATAGCATACACTCCTGTATTATAGCATACACTCCTGTATTATAGCATACACTCCTGTATTATAGCATACACTCCTGTATTATAGCATACACTCCTGTATTATAGCATACACTCCTGTATTATAGCATACACTCCTGTATTATAGCATACACTCCTGTATTATAGCATACACTCCTGTATTATAGCATACACTCCTGTATTATAGCATACACTCCTGTATTATAGCATACACTCCTGTATTATAGCATACACTCCTGCATTATAGCATACACTCCTGCATTATAGCATACACTCCTGTATTATAGCATACACTCCTGCATTATAGCATACACTCCTGTATTATAGCATACACTCCTGCATTATAGCATACACTCCTGTATTATAGCATACACTCCTGCATTATAGCATACACTCCTGCATTATAGCATACACTCCTGTATTATAGCATACACTCCTGTATTATAGCATACACTCCTGTATTATAGCATACACTCCTGTATTATAGCATACACTCCTGTATTATAGCATACACTCCTGTATTATAGCATACACTCCTGCATTATAGCATACACTCCTGTATTATAGCATACACTCCTGCATTATAGCATACACTCCTGTATTATAGCATACACTCCTGTATTATAGCATACACTCCTGCATTATAGCATACATTCCTGTATTATAGCATGCACTCCTGCATTATAGCATGCACTCCTGCATTATAGCATACACTCCTGTATTATAGCATACACTCCTGCATTATAGCATACACTCCTGCATTATAGCATACACTCCTGTATTATAGCATACACTCCTGCATTATAGCATACACTCCTGTATTATAGCATACACTCCTGTATTATAGCATACACTCCTGCATTATAGCATACACTCCTGTATTATAGCATACACTCCTGCATTATAGCATACACTCCTGCATTATAGCATACACTCCTGTATTATAGCATACACTCCTGCATTATAGCATACACTCCTGTATTATAGCATACACTCCTGCATTATAGCATACACTCCTGCATTATAGCATACACTCTTGCATTATAGCATACACTCCTGCATTATAGCATACACTCCTGCATTATAGCATACACTCCTGCATTATAGCATACACTCCTGCATTATAGCATACACTCCTGCATTATAGCATACACTCCTGTATTATAGCATACACTCCTGCATTATAGCATACACTCCATGGCTTTGTATTATGTATCTGAATAAAATACGTGTTTAAACTTAGCAACACAAGCAGATGCACGAAACTCCAATATATTATATAAAGATGCTAAACGTGCACAAGGCTCGTCCAAATTCGGCACGCACTCAGTCTCTGGTGGCGACAAAAACTCGCCTTAATTGGAGCAAGGCCAATCTGACCCTTTTCAATGTTGCTGCAGTGGGGTCAGTGTGAGCTGTCGGTACAGAACGTGAGTGTCACCGACTGTGAATACGCCAGACGTGACTACGCAAGAGACTGACTGTTACGGCCTTCGTCACGCCTACATCATTAGGCCATGACGCTCTGTTCTGACACACGAGGGTCCTTGGATTAGTGGTTCAATGAAGCGTTGAAAATGAGAGTTAGGTTCGACAGCGCTTCCCCCTCCCTGTCCTTTGCTTCTTTTCCTCCCGTTCAGCCCCTCCCATTTTCCTCCCGTTCAGCCCCTCCCATTGTCCTCTATTCAATCACAACAAGGGTCTTGTGCGTGTGATTAGCGGTTTAATGAAGCGTTGAGACTGAGATTCAGTTTCGACATTACATTCTTCCTCTACTGATCTCCTTCGTTTCTTCCTCCGCGGTCCAAGCCCTTCCCGATAGAATTATTGTAGAAGGTCGCCTTAACTGCAGAGCGAACTTCAGGATAGATGATTGTGTAAAATGTTACGAATTAGATTGTGTAATACCTTTGACATTACTCAACCCTTGAAGCTTGTTACTGTCTGGGTGAATGAGCGTTTTGGACGGTATGCCTCGCTAAAAGGCTGTCAATGGAACCCAAAGGTGAAGACTTCCGCGAAGTCTTTTTACCTGAAATTCAGTACCAAAGCTTCGTGCAGCCAGCTTCGCAAATTCGACTTTGCCCAATTCAGTTGAGGCGGGGGGAAGAGAATCCGAGAGAAAAAGGAAGAGTATCGATTCGTACTTTCAGTAAAATAAAATGGGATGATTATAATGTTAGAGAATACACAGTCATGCTAACATACAGGCTTTCCCTCGTCGTTCATTGATAGTTGAGTCAACCCCAAGGTAAAACTGTAATGTAAGAAAACTGACACGTCTTAAAATGAGGAACACTCATTGTCCGAAAGAACCACTGACATGAACAAAGTAAGAGGACTGTGTTAGTACCTATACTTAAAGCAACGACCATGCGTTCGCAACAAACACAAGAACAAAGCTAGATACGACAAGATGGCAACACGATCAAAGACTAAGACACAGACAAAGAGCTGGAACCTGGGTAAACAAGGGTAAACAAGGGTACAAGGGTACATGATACAAGCAACAAGTCAGACGCCTGACAGACAGCGTTGGGATGGGATCGGCGGCCAAAGCCAGATTGAGGCGAAGTTCAGACCCGCCACACCCAAGACCAGCTGGTGCAAAATGGTGACCGCTTGTTTTCTCAACTGCCAGTGTTTCAGCGCGAACCGTGCATACCGGCCCCAGAAGGTCGTTCTGCCGAAAAGCTTGGCTTGTATAGTCTTGTCGAGTGCGAACGTATCCCCTAGAGTTTCTTTTGCTTTACCCTAAGGACTGGCAGTGGTACGCTCTTTCTTTTTAGCTGCAGGTTGAGAACAACATTGTGTGCTTGCATGGAGCAATTGCGGACCAAAAATAAATGCACCGATGGTCATACTTAAATTTTGACTTGATCTTTTTCTTTGTATATTTTTTCAATCGTGTCAGTTTTGCTGAGGGAACACTTCTCAAAAAAACATCTTGCAAGTCAGCACACAACTGAACTTTATGCAGAGGGTAGCAGGCAAAGAAAGAATTGAATTGAATTGAACTGAACTTCATTTAACAAGGATTTAATAAGATTTAAGGCAACGCCTTTTCTTACAATCTGTCCTTGTAGTCCGGTGGCAGGGTATTTTGACCTAGAAATGCTTAGTTACAATCGTTTCTTGGCATTTTTGAGTGCTTTGGACCATAAGGTTTAAGAATCCGGCGGGTGTACAAATGACACCCTCTTGGAATTTTCATAATTCAAGATGGCGGCCAAGATGGCGGCCGAATACGGTATTTGCTATATCTTTCGAAGTAAACCACATAAACTCATAATTGTTCAGTCTAGGATAAGGTTTTAAGGGTCCAGGAAACCATTTCTTACGTTTGTATAGTTATTTCACAACTTGTTTTGGTTTTCAAGATGGCGGCCATAATATCCCTGTCCTCCCTCTCCTGCACAACGTCGTCGTTTTATCATCGTTTTGGTTACATGTTAATGACCTGATGAATCTAGATTGAAGTCAGTTTTTAGCCCGTCTCCTGCACAACATCGTCAACTTCGTCGTCATCATCACTAGGAGGCTTGCTGGTGAACTTGTTGCAACAAGAAAGCCCACCTGTGCAGGCACAGAATATAGTACATGGGAGTTGTCGGCCCGTACATCGACAGTTCCCTGTCTTGCAAGCTGTGTCTGACTCGCAGCCACAACGAATGAGCCAGAGGACGTAGTCTGGTGCTGGAGAAACACCTGCTGGCACAGGTATTGCAGACAAAGACCTGTTTACGTCATCGGCTTCCCAGCCGTAGTCCAGTGGAGCAAGAGGTGGTGGATCTGATTCCAATGCAGCATACCACTGTGCAACTTGGAAGTGTGCTCGCTTCATGTTTTCCACAAATGCTTCTGTAGTTGGTGGCAAGGAACAGAGTTTGGGTGCACCAGCGGATTTGGATGTCTTTTTCGCCCATTGCTGAAGACGGCACTCACTCATTGTTTCTCCTGATTCATTGTAAGCAGCTGCCATGAATTCAGTCGTTTCCTTTTCCACATCACTCCATAGTGCATCGACCACACCAAGGGAATTCAAGAGGAACCCCTTCTTTGAAACGGTAACAGCTATTGTCTTGCCAATACCATAGCATGCTGCTACTGTGTCACAGCCACTGATACCATGTATGGCCAGGACTTGTGGGATGAGGACTGGATGCGTCTTGACCGTCTCTGGGATGTCAATACAAGCTCTGCCGTAGACTGATGATTGCATCATCAAAGGAGATGAGGAACCAGATTTTTGGTAGTGGTAACACAGTAGGGAAAACACATCTGTATCATCTGAGATGACACAGACCTGAGCATCGTCAGTTTGGCATGCCGAGAGTGCATGCTTGACAAGTCTAATGTCAGCCTCCTCATGAGTTGAATACAGGTCAATCGCTGCTCTCTTTCTCCCCTTGTACACTGCAGTTGGCACTGGCTCAACACCTGTCAGCAGTAGGCGGTGGTCTTGGGTGCCTTCGTCCAGGAACTCTTGGTCACTGAGTATTTGCTCACATGTGATGAGGTTTAACTGAACTTTGTTTGCGACACATTTAAGTACAGCATCCCTGGATGGGAGGGGAGACTTTGCAGTTAGTTTGTAAACTCGGGAGGGTCCTGTTTTGCCATCACGAGCTGCTCTTGTGCTGCTCTTTGCAGAGTAGTCATAGTATCTGTCCAGAACCAGATGGACTTCAGCATGTCTGAGACGATCTGCAACCCATGTCTTGAAAGAGTCAACAAATGTTTGTACAGTTCCCTGTGCGGGCCAGTGAATTGTCCATAACACAGCAGAAACATCGACCACGACGACAGAAGGTTCTCCCCACATCCTTGCAGATGTTGTAACAGCAAGACATTTCTTCAAACATGCTTTCCCAGTGGCAAGACGAATACTTCCATCTGGATGGAACATGGAAGGGGGGTATGCTGCTAATTCACAACTGAGTACCTGTCCAAGATCCACATCCCGCTGGCTCACCATCAGGCCAATCACTCTGGCATAAATTGCCTCCTGGTCAATAACAGCAAGGTCGCCAACTTTGACAGCCTTTCTGTTGCCAGAAAAGGTAACAACCCGTTTTTTGATTGGGTTGTAGAAGCCTTCCGGCCATGAAGACTCTGAAGCTTCCATCTGCTCCTGGCCCAGTATCAATGCTCTGTCGATGTTCACATCCTGCTGTGCTATGGCTCCTGTGACGACGTTCATTAGAGCACCATCAGGATGACTGTCGGGATCCATTGGATCAACACAATCTAACAACGTGGAGCAGATAGACTGGCGATCCTGTGCATCAGTTTTAATTCGCCCATTGGATTCTTCTTTGTGCACCAGTTTTGGTGTTCTGTCTTCTTCAGTCATCGTCTGCAAGTCCCCTGTCAGTGTTATGACTACGTGTTGGCTGTAGGACCACGTTGCCACAGTTTGTGGATTTTGTGTGACTCCAATGATGCCACTCGGGCCCTTTCCTCGCTTCATCCATGTAGTTTCAATGAACTGGTCTGATGGAATGCCATTCCAGAGTCCATCCACGTGATGAAGAACCTGCTCTCCTCGAAGGAACTGCTGTTCAACTTCAGGTGGAAGCCAGGTAAGAGAGCGGCAGAAGAACAGGCCGTAACGAGCATAGTTGGGTTTGTGAGCAGCGAAAAAGTATGGAAGCATCTGATCCATTGTACAGATGAGGAGGGCGTAGTCAGGCTCGTGAGTTGCCCGAGTGAACTGCATGATGAGCAGTGTCGGTTTGATCACTAACTCTGTCCAAGCTTTTGTTGTTCGACTCTTAGAAGAGAGATCAGTAAGCACCTCTTCCAAAGAAGCCATGTTGGTCAGTTCATTGTTTTTGATGACTGGTCGGAGTAGCTCTTCGGTGAGAAGGCGGAGCGCACGCACATTCTGAGGATATTTCTTGCCCTCCAACATCTTTTCCACTGACCCGAAGGTTCGACAAAGAATTTCAACCACTTACACTGATTGAATATTCATTTAATCACTAGAAATGGATTCCTTGACCCCAAAAACCTTACCATAGACACCAATATCATGATTCTACGAGGTATAGTTCAAAAGTTATGGCCGGTGACATATTTTGGCCGCCATCTTGGCCAGACAGAGCCAGCCAGCCAGAGACAGACAGCCAGCCAGCCAGAGACGGACAGACAGACAGACAGACAGACAGAGACAGCCAGCCAGACAGAGACAGCCAGCCAGACAGAGACAGCCAGCCAGCCAGACAGACAGAGACAGCCAGCCAGACAGAGCCAGACAGCCAGAGACAGCCAGCCAGCCAGAGACAGCCAGCCAGACAGAGACAGCCAGCCAGACAGAGACAGCCAGCCAGCCAGCCAGAGACAGACAGACAGACAGCCAGCAAGCCAGACAGAGACAGACAGACAGACAGACAGCCAGCCAGCCAGCCAGACAAAGACAGCCAGCCAGCCAGACAGAGACAGCCAGCCAGACAGAGACAGCCAGACAGAGACAGACAGCCAGACAGACAGAGACAGCCAGCCAGCCAGCCAGACAGAGACAGCCAGCCAGACAGAAGCACAGACACATGTTTGTATACACAAAGCCTTTACTACGATCCCGAGTTCCCTTCTGATCCCGCCCACAGAGACTGCTTTGCGAATTAATCGGTCATACTTATTCATACAAGCCTCATGAATTGATCAAGAACACGAATGATCGTCGTACCAACATGGGGATGCAGCTGTTACATGCCTGTCACGCAAAACAAACATTAGGCATCATCTCATGCAATGAACATATATAGGCCTCCCACATTGATTGTCCCCGGCGAATATCCTGGTGGGGCGTGTGTTCCACGGAATGAGAAAAACGTATGGACAGAATATTTGAAAATTTGAATAAAATGCTGGTTAAAACAATGAAGCATCATGCCATCCAACAAAAATGTGACAGCAAAAAAACGAATTCGAATTGTGTGTTAGTATTATCATCCCCAAGGCTTCACCATTGCCCTTCTGTTTACTTGTTCTCGAATCATTTTTCTTATCAGTTTTGTGTTGTTTTATGAGGCAAGAAATGGAATATTTGCATGGAACGTTGTGTACTTTTCGAAGGAATAGAAGTTTTTTTAGTCGTGTAATTGTCAGCAGTGTCATCATGAAGTATTCCATTATGAACACTGTTGCTTATCACACTTACACACAAAACACACTTATACACAAAATAATACACAATAGACAAATTGTTTCATACTCGCATTACGTCCCAAGCAACCACACTCAAGATTCTGTCGCAAACGGTGATTTTTGTCACCCCATCTAAAACGAACAGAGCCAAACCCCACAAACGATAAATTTATGACGGCAATATTGCAACCCCCCCCCCCCCCCAAAAAAAAAAGAGAAAAAAACAAAAAAACAACCAACATTTGAATGATGCCTGAGCATACCTGGCAAGCAACGAACACCCCAGTAACCAACTGAAGATTTATGCGACAGCAATATCCCCATTTTGGTGCATTAATGTCATAGAAATGAGACCACTTTCTAATGATGGTCGCGCTTTTCAAAGGATCTGTTCTTTTTGTCGAAGAGTCTTCATTGCGGCGGTGTTGCCAGGCGTTGTGTAGCGTTCTGTTTCAATGCATCACGCCTGTATCAATCACCTGTGTCAATGTGATGCAAATCGTATCCGACAAGTGGCAGCCACTCAACACCACCATTCACGGACCACCACCACCACGCACGTTCAATCAATCGTCCATGAAGCAGACGACAAGCAGACGACAAACTAACGTGACACAACGCCCAGGGACAAAAGCCTATTGGGAGTCTTTTTGGAACGGAACCGCGTGTGAAAATATCACCGCATGAGCAGGAGAGTTTTGTATTGATATGGAAATGACGACGACGAAGTGCCAACAGAATGGACTACGTTGAGTCTACAATGCTGGTTTGGGTGGCACGAGTTTTAGCGGCTGTCTAACATTTTTGCTCGAGCGTACTTGGAAGTTTGTCATCTTAAGGTGTTTGTTTTCTTTCAGTGAGGGGAGCATACACACGTAGATACTTTTAGATGGTGGGTTTTGTTGGGGGATTGGACGCAGGTAGGTAGGGTAGGTGTTCTTCTTTGGCGTTTGACGGGGAACACTCAAAGTCATATATCCTGAGCTCGGTGGATGCCAAAGGCTGGTCGTCGGCTCCAGGTTGCTGACCAAGCCCACAGTTTTGTGCTGACTTCTGTTCCCTCTGGCCAGGTGGTAGGTGTTCACATGTGGACGGGGGAAGGGCACAAAGACGTTCCAGCAGTTTGCCAGCCACTGTTAGAAAACGCTATGAAACGCATTCGTTTTTCTATTAAACTTCTTTTGCATGCCACCTATGAACGAAAGAAAAACAGTATTGCCAAGAGGCCGATAGACAGATAGCCTTCAGACTCGTGGTTTAGATCAAACACGTGCGGCAGCATAAAAACATCACACTCGTTTCGGCCAAACTTTAAAACCAACCAAAAATATAAAAAGCTTCTTGGAAGACCAGCAGCAGCCAGTTCACACAACGACCATAACACAGCCTAGCACGCACGTGACGTGCACATTACTGATGTTCACAGCAGCACTAACCAATCGATCATTCAGTTACGATAACAGAACAAACGCTGTCATAAATCAGCAATCGATTTGCAAGAACAACAACAGGGAACAAACACGAAATCGAGCCAGAAATCAAAGACAAGCAGATCTCCTCCGTGGCATATTGCGGTCGATGTTGCTGTTCAATTAACTCACTGTGGTTGTAATCAAGCCGGGGTCAAATGTCAGCCGACAGCAGCACGGTCGCACGTGATTGTGAGACCCAGCCAGCTATTTCATTATAGCTGAGCCACGGACCATTGATGATAAAGTGACTCCCCACTTTCAAGGCCTCAAAAATTCTGATAAAATTAGATCTTAAAATGGAGAATGTCTCAAAGATGGAAGTAAATTAACAGATCTATGTATGTAATGAAGTGAATATAAAAATAAACCCAAGACACTGCAGTAATATCCGGCCACCCGATTCACCAGCTATTGCACCCATCCATGGACCAGTGCTGATAGTGCGATGATAATGCGTGGACACGGATGTCATCGTTCTGTAAACATCATGCGATGCGATTGGGCCTTGAAAGATACCGTGGTACCTGTAACATATACCGTGGTACCTGTAACATATACCGTGGTACCTGTAACATATACCGTGGTACCTGTAGCATATACCGTGGTACCTGTAACATTTACCGTGGTACTTGTAACATATACCGTGCTACCTGTAGCTTATACCGTGGTACCTGTAGCATATACCGTGGTACCTGTAACATTTACCGTGCTACCTGTAACATATACCGTGCTACCTGTAGCTTATACCATGGTACCTGTAACATATACCGTGGTACCTGTAACATATACCGTGGTACCTGTAACATATACCGTGGTACCTGTAACATATACCGTGGTACCTGTAACATATACCGTGGTACCTGTAACATATACCGTGGTACCTGTAACATATACCGTGCTACCTGTAGCTTATACCGTGGTACCTGTAGCTTATACCGTGGTACCTGTAACATATACCGTGGTACCTGTAGCATATACCGTGGTACCTGTAACATATACCGTGGTACCTGTAACATATACCGCGGTACCTGTAGCTTATACCGTGGTACCTGTAACATATACCGTGGTACCTGTAACATATACCGTGGTACCTGTAACATATACCGTGGTACCTGTAACATATACCGTGGTACCTGTAACATATACCGTGGTACCTGTAACATATACCGTGGTACCTGTAACATATACCGTGGTACCTGTAACATATACCGTGGTACCTGTAACATATACCGTGGTACCTGTAGCATATACCGTGGTACCTGTAGCATATACCGTGGTACCTGTAACATATACCGTGGTACCTGTAACATATACCGTGGTACCTGTAACATATACCGTGGTACCTGTAACATATACCGTGGTACCTGTAACATATACCGTGGTACCTGTAGCATATACCGTGGTACCTGTAGCATATACCGTGGTACCTGTAACATATACCGTGGTACCTGTAACATATACCGTGGTACCTGTAACATATACCGTGGTACCTGTAACATATACCGTGGTACCTGTAACATATACCGTGGTACCTGTAACATATACCGTGGTACCTGTAACATATACCGTGGTACCTGTAACGTATACCGTGGTACCTGTAACATATACCGTGGTACCTGTAACGATTGCGTACATCAGTAGCGAGTTCAGACCTGTCCGTTTTTTCATATGGCATAACAGCATCCTTCTTTTTGATAACAACAAAAACCTCACTGCATGTGTGTGTGTGTGTGTATGTGTGTGTGTGTGTGTTTGTGAGTGTGTGTATGTGTGTATGTGTGTATGTGTGTGTGTGTGTTCGTGTGTGTGTGTGTGTATGTGTGTTCGTGTGTGTGTGTGTGTGTGTATGTGTGTTCGTGTGTGTATGTGTGTGTGTGTGTGTATGTGTGTGTGTGTGTGTGTGTGTGTGTATGTGTGTGTGTGTGTGTGTGTGTGCGTGTGTGTGCATGCGTGCCTAAATGTGCATGCGTAAGCGCGTTTGTGTGTTCGTGTGTGTGTGTGTGTGTGTGTGTGTGTGTGTGTGTGTGTGTGTGTGTGTGTGTGTGTGTGTGTGTTAGGTTATCGATGTGCATACGTCCGTATCTGTTTTCTGAGTGTTCACCTGAAAGCTTGTCAATTCGTCTACGTGACGATTATGCTGTCTTTTTCGTACATGTATGCGTCTGTCGGCCTGCTTGCCAACTTGCGTGGCTGTTAGCTTCTAGATCTATGTCTGATGGTCCATCTGTCTCAATGATTCGTGTGTCTGAGTATTCAAGTGTGCTTAATATGGGTCAGTGGGAACAGCTTTATATCATTGCGAATATTTCCCCCAGCTGTCGGCATCCCGCCGCCCGTGTCAACAGTCCGAGTCGGACCAGCCATCGCAGCGCTGTATAAATGTACGACTCCCCCTGCTGCTTGCATTATGCACACACAAAGAGAGACTGAAGACACACAGACCAACACACAGACCCACACACACAGACCAACACACACACACACACACACACACACACACACACACACACGCCCCCCTCCCCCCCCACACACACACAATTTGTGCAAACCTCCACATGCTTCAAATGAACACTTAACCATAAATGGCATCCGTTTAGTAGTCATACACATTCACACTCAAAGATGCAGTTCTACTAGAACTCAAACGCGTGCCTAATAACCGAACATTTAGCATTTTTAACTACATGAAAACAATCAATCAATACTGTGTACGCAATGCTACATGCACGACACCCTTCTGCTTGAAAAGACTACAAGGCCGATCGATAGGCTCATCAATATTTGACAAAGTCGGACCGGAACAGCCCCGCCTTTGCTAAGTGGAACGTCAAAGGAAAAATCGTTGCGTGTGTAATACAGCCCCCGGATAAATTGTGTCTGGATCTGTTACCTGTTCAAAGGAAAATTGTCTAATTTGCACACGGATGAAGAACAGAGACATGGAACGGAAGAACAGAGATATGGAACGGAAGAACAGAGACATGGAACGGAAGAACAGAGATATGGAACGGAAGAACAGAGATATGGAACGATTTGTTTTGCTTTGCACATCTTTACGCCGTTTCTCGTGGACGGTGGGCAAAATGAAGACCAAAACCACAAGCATCAAACGTTGTCGTCACTACGGAAAAGCAGACAAACATTTTCAAAGAAGGACCCAAGGTGACGCGTAGGAATGCCTAAACCTTCCAAACATTGCCGAAGATATTTTGTTCATTTCGGCAAATGTGCACAATATAAGTCATAACAACACTTCTGCTGTGTAATTGACACATATTGCTGCGGTACATTTCATGGCACTCAGCTTCAAGAACTAACGGAAAAATGTTGGTCGATGCCAGCGAATCTGTTCGTCTGCAATCCGGCACTACAAGAGTACAAACATGATCACAGACTGCGTGAGAACATCAACCACACCGCAACGTCCACGTCAACTCTGATCGCGCAGAACAAATGTAGTAGGACACTGACACACGCACCACAGTCACACCTCTTACATTCGTCACATCTGCCGCATTACTGTCATTCAAATCAGTTGAAGCGTGGCTAAAGGTCACGTTGACATTTGACCGGCTGTTGGCCGCAACTGTCTTCGGTCTAGCTGTAGGTAATTTGCGGCGTTCTAAAAGCAAGGGATTATATTCAGCGGACGTCACCGCTTGCAAGCGGACATGGTTGACGCTGACAGACAAACCCAAGGTTTGGTATTTCAGTGAAGACCCCCTGAGATTCTCTATTCAAAACCTCTCCCTTTTAAAACCATGGTCCATGCCGCTTTCTCACATTTTCTGGTGATAACCTCTGTAAATGTACCCCCATTTTAAGACTCCTACCTTTATAGGACCTAACCGTTCTCATATTGTTGAGGTCTTAAAGAGGGGGGGCACTGTACACTCCTTCCTGCGTAAAGGACCCAATACACCACTGCAGAGCTGGCGTCGAGGCGGCATGCATGTACACGGTCTGATGAAAGCATCCCGAGGCTCAGTTGGATGCACATAAAAACTATAGTCTTTGCTATGTGTTCAAATGGAGAGATGCTCTTATCACATGTAATAACTTGGCACTAAGTTTGACAGATCTAATGTGGTTTACAATACGTTTTCTACGAGTAATAAAAGAAGGTACGTACCTTTGATCAAACTGACCTGAACCTTACTGTTCACACAAATCTGCTTAAGTGGTATTCCACAATAAATCCCTTAATAATAATAATAATATGGGAGATTTATAGAGCGCTTTACATTCTCAAAGCGCTTTACAATGACAAACATACATAATACATACAAAGCAAAGCAAAGCAAAAGCATGTGCAGCAGCATGAGAAAGATAAACTGATATTACACAAGAAAAAGAAAACGAAAGAAAGAGGATAAGAAGGAGGAGAAGGCGTAACAGAACAAAGTTACATCAACAAGAAGGACGGGTAGGGTACCTCACTGAGTTACATACAGCAAGACACGTGCTAAAGCCACAGAAATACAGGTATGCTTCCCCCCCCCCCCACCCTCTATTTTAAACACTTTTCATTCCCCATCTTCAAGAAATCAAACCAACGTTTCAGGAAACAGGCCCTGCTACAAAATATGCTGAAGTATTGCTGTCCGATCGTGGCATAATCCTTGTTGACAGGTGTATGGCTGGCCGGCGCTGGCCGAAATGACAAGGCAAATAGGAGGTGCCCGCAGTGTCAACACTCAACGCGTAGGGTGGACAGGGAATGATAGGGGGTGGGGGTGGGGTGGGGGTGATAAGAGGGGCAGGGCGAGGGAGAGGGGGATGAGCTATCAAGCACAGGGACATAAAACTGAATCGCGCGCAAGATGAAAAGCCAAAGAACATGGTGTGTGTATGTTGTTGTGTGTGAGTGTGTGTGTGTTGTGTGTGTGTGTGAGTGTGTGTGTGTGTGTTGTGTGTGTGTGTGTGAGTGTGTGTGTGAGTGTGTGTGTGTGTGAGTGTGTGTGTGTGTTGTGTGTGTGTGTGTGTGAGTGTGTGTGTGTGTTTATGTGTGTGAGTGTGTGTGCGTGCGTGCGTGTGTGTGTGTGTGTGTGTGGGGGGGGGGGGGTTGTGTGCGTGTGTATGGGGTGATGAGGGGTCAAAGAGGGAAGCAAGATAAGAGCCTGGGCAGGTCGGGGAAAAAACAGGCTGTATCGATCAGCAGCCATCAAGCCTTATCATGACCGGAACAGTGTCCTCACGCGGTCGTCTGCACCTTGCTGATCGGTTGAGCCGCTAATATAATACAGCCCGTCGTTGTTTTGTGTTTTTACAAAAGATGCATGGCATAATGGTATTGCCAATTTATTTCGGCTGTATATTATCGTTGTCCGTTAATGTATATATATATTATCTGTCTGATTTCTTACCTGATTTTGTTAAACCTATTTTTTGGTTCGTGTATGGAAGTGTACATTGCCAATTTATTTTGGTTGTATAGTATTGTTGTATTTGTCCGCTCAATTTGTATACATATATATATTATCTGTCTGATTTGTTACCTTTTTTTGTTAAAGTTATATCTTTGTTTCAAAGCCCTCTGGGCCCAAAACAATAAAATACTTGACTTGACTTGACTTGTTACTATTGTTGTTATGATAGTCACGCTATAGGCCTACATACAGTATATCAGTTTATATGCTAATAATACACCCCTCGTTACTTTTTCTGTTATGACACTCCACTCACGTGGGACATACAGTGTCATTATGTATCTTTCTCCTCGTTTTTCGAAAATAGCCATAGCCATACTAATCTTAGTCGGCGTCAATGTGTGAGTGACTGTTTTGTGTTGTTGTTGTTGTTGTTGTTGTTGTTGTTGTTGTTGTTGTTGTTGTTGTTGTTGTTGTTGCTGCTGCTGCTGTTGTTATTGTTGCTGCTGCTGTTGTTGTTGCTGTTGTCGCTGCTGGTGGTAATGGTCGGGGTGGTGATGGTGGAGGGGTATTAGCGTGGGTCTGTCTGTCCATGTCTTTGTGTGTGTGTGTGTGTGTGTGTGTGTGTGTGTGTGTGTGTGTGTGTCTTTGTATGAGCGCGCGAGTGTCTGTCTGTTTTATTCAATCTTGCCATATAAACTGAGCAAAAACAATATTGCACCCATTTTCGTACCCCAACTAAAACATTCATTCCCGTGTCATTTTAGTCAAACAGTATATGCCATTAGGCCTTTCACTTGGCTACCTTGCACACTGTTCGGATCAAAGATTTCTGCTTTAGGTATCACGTGACCGCCACCGAAGTCTGGGTACCCCCACAATCGACCTGACAATAACGTGATCAGGTACCAATTAAGAAATCGACAACAATTCAGAATAGGCACAGCTTGGCAACTTTTACAAACGACAAGAAAGAAAACTCATTTATCTATCCAGAACAGGTTGTTTTGTTTTGCTATCTGGCGTATCTCTTGTGTTATGTATTTTCTACTGATGCAGGCGTGGAGCGCATGAGCAGTAGAAAACGAGAGGATTTTGCGTCCATTTTTGAGGGGTACCAGGACAAAAAGCGCTGTATTTCAGCAATGCCTAAATAGATTGATTCGAAACTTTCCGGAGCTGAAGTCTACATAATTTAATTGGTAGTTTAAAAAAAAGTGTATGTCCCTTTGACGTATTTGGCAAGTAGGGACCGGTTCAGTTTGTATCTTCCTTTCTCAGGTTGTATGATGGTCACATTTAGGTCTATCACAGCTAAATGGTGAAGGTTATATGATGGTCACATTTAGGTCTATCACAGCTAAATGGTGAAGGTTATATGATGGTCACATTTAGGTCTATCACAGCTAAATGGTGAAGGTTATATGATGGTCATATTTAGGTCTATCACAGCTAAATGGTGAAGGTTATATGATGGTCACATTTAGGTCTATCACAGCTAAATGGTGAAGGTTATATGATGGTCACATTTAGGTCTATCACAGCTAAATGGTGAAGGTTATATGATGGTCACATTTAGGTCTATCACAGCTAAATGGTGAAGGTTATATGATGGTCACATTTAGGTCTATCACAGCTAAATGGTGAAGGTTATATGATGGTCACATTTAGGTCTATCACAGCTAAATGGTGAAGGTTATATGATGGTCACATTTAGGTCTATCACAGCTAAATGGTGAAGGTTATATGATGGTCACATTTAGGTCTATCACAGCTAAATGGTGAAGGTTATATGATGGTCACATTTAGGTCTATCACAGCTAAATGGTGAAGGTTATATGATGGTCACATTTAGGTCTATCACAGCTAAATGGTGAAGGTTATATGATGGTCACATTTAGGTCTATCACAGCTAAATGGTGAAGGTTATATGATGGTCACATTTAGGTCTATCACAGCTAAATGGTGAAGGTTATATGATGGTCACATTTAGGTCTATCACAGCTAAATGGTGAAGGTTATATGATGGTCACATTTAGGTCTATCACAGCTGAATGGTGAAGGTTATATGATGGTCACATTTAGGTCTATCACAGCGAAATGGTGAAGGTTATATGATGGTCACATTTAGGTCTATCACAGCTAAATGGTGAAGGTTATATGATGGTCACATTTAGGTCTATCACAGCTAAATGGTGAAGGTTATATGATGGTCACATTTAGGTCTATCACAGCTAAATGGTGAAGGTTATATGATGGTCACATTTAGGTCTATCACAGCTAAATGGTGAAGGTTATAAAAAGCTCATTTGTGTTCATACTTGAATGTTGCTTCAACACATTGTGTTAACAATCTTCAACTCCTTCACCGTGAAACTTACAAATGTTGCTTCAACACATTGTGTTAACAATCTTCAACTCCTTCACCGTGAAACTTACAAATGTTGTCCTGCACGGAGGAAAGGAAGGTACAGTACATGTCAGGGGGTCACAGATTAGTGTCTACATTCCGTGCGCTGTCGGGAAAAGAACTGACACAATCCATCAAGCTTACTTGCAGATGCCGAGAAACAGCGACACACTGCTTTCGGTGTTGCTCATACTTGTCATAGCGTGTTTTGTTTTTCACATAATGTGCGTTTTGAAATGCTCCTTTACTACAACGAGTCGTGTCTGTGATCAATGCTTCAGGGTAAAGTAATATATCCCAGAAGGCGAGGCCTGTCAAATCATTGAACACATGAAACAAAAGCAGCCTGAAAGTAATTCAATCAGGAACAAAACAAAAACAAGTCGCGTAAGGCGAAAATACAACATTTAGTCAAGCTGTCGAACTCACAGAATGAAACTGAACGCAATGCCATTTTTCAGCAAGACCGTATACTCGTAGCATCGTCAGTCCACCGCTCATGGCAAAGGCAGTGAAATTGACAAGAAGAGCGGTTTAGTAGTTGCGCTGAGAAGGATAGCACGCTTTTCTGTACCTCTCTTCGTTTTAACTTTCTGAGCGTGTTTTTAATCCAAACATATCATATCTATATGTTTTTGGAATCAGGAACCGACAAGGAATCAGATGAAAGTGTTTTTAAATTGATTTCGAAAATTTAATTTTGATAATAATTTTTATATTTTTAATTTTCAGAGCTTGTTTTTAATCGAAATATAACATATTTATATGTTTTTGGAATCAGAAAATGATGGAGAATAATGGTAGGCCACTATGGTAGGCCACTATGGTAGGCCACTATGGTAGGCCACTATGGTAGGCCACTATGGTAGGCCACTATGGTAGGACACTATGGTAGGACACTATGGTAGGCCACTATGGTAGGCCACTTTCTTACCAGTCTCTATTAATAAACACATCACGGGCAGGCATCATAATGTATCTATAGAGGAAAGCACAGGGAAGTCTAAAAACATATGCAGTAAGTTAACAGCAAAACACACACAGTGTGCACGCCGTAAGGTTTTTGTTATTGGCAGTGTATTCATGAGCTATACATGTGTTCCATACTAACATTGCAGAGTGTCCTTGAACTGAACCAAAGCAAAAGGTTTTCTGATGACTCACGAAGTTAGCAAGTATGCATGATATGAGAAATGTTTTCTGTAACAAGTACACGGAAGAAGTTGGTGGCGTTGAAGCAAGGCCGAACAGTCAATGTTCGCGGCTTCGGAAACGCGCTATACCTCAAAGTCAGTTTTGATTTCTGTTTCCTGTTTAAGTTATTTTCAGTATGTTTTGCTTTGTTCCGCATTGGCGTCCACTTGTGTCGACTTTTGCCGGTTTCACTTTCATTGTCACTTGAAATATAAATGAATGGAAGTATTCACGTCTGTCTATTCTGCGTGTCATTAGTTTGAACGGTTTGCGGAGGTGTGGATGAGTCACTGTAGTAAGTAGGATTAAAAAAACTAAAACGGACAGACACTACTACTACCACTACATAACCCACACTCATGCGCGCACACACACACACGCACACACACACACACACACACACACACACACACACACACACTCACACACACACAAACACACACTCACACACAAACCCGAGACAAAAAGAACATAATGTCACACAAACAAAAAGGACATGCAAACTCACACACACACACACACACACGCACGCACCCACACGAGTCCTGTGCAAAAACAATGATTGTGTTTTTAAAGGGAAACAAAGGAACACAAGCCTTTACAAAAATGTATTATGCACACAATACGTTATGATCGTAACTTGTGTTTGCTTCAATAACACAGACAGTATTGTGTCCACTCATGCAATTGCTTTCCTTTCCAATCTAGGTAACATCCTGTTGTTTTTCAGTCAGCCTGAAATGCATTGCTCACCCCCCCCCCCCCCCCCCCCCGTCACACATACGCAAACACACACACACACCGGCACACTCACACACCGGCACACTCACTCACACACACACACATACACACACACACACACTCACACACACACATTCACACACACACACTCACACATACATACAGTATACACACACACACGCCTGTTTTTTTCGTTTAGCGAGCCAACAGTCTTCCCTTGAACACTCCCAATCCCATACTGTATACCCACCAACACACCAATACCTTCACTGCATATGAGCCCTACTTTGCCCTTTGTCTAAAAAGGTACGCCAAAGGGATGAGCATGGTATTGTGAAAGCCGTGATGTCAAGAAGCCTGTTGTAACAGATAAGTTAGGGAAAACAATGCAGCCAGGAGTGAAGCTTACGTTCACCAGACCCAGGCGTTTGGATAATGCCCTGCTCGACTTACTTTCACTCGTATAGATTGTTACAGTCCTACTTTCACTCGTATCTGCATTGTTACAGTCCTACTTTCACTCGTATCTGCATTGTTACAGCCCTACTTTCACTCGTATCTGCATTGTTACAGTCCTACTTTCACTCGTATCTGCATTGTTACAGTCCTACTTTCACTCGTATCTGCATTGTTACAGTCCTACTTTCACTCGTATCTGCATTGTTACAGTCCTACTTTCACTCGTATCTGCATTGTTACAGTCCTACTTTCACTCGTATGCATTGTTACAGTCCTACTTTCACTCGTATAGATTGTTACAGTCCTACTTGCTTCTGAGAAGAGTGTTAATTATTATTCCCCGGGATAAGAAAGAAGAAGAATGACAGACTCGTCTTGTGAATAATGCTTGACAATGACATTTGATAACATGTATACGCTGAGCAACCACGCCTTTTTTTGTCTTACACAGGCATTATAGTCTAGACTGAATGGTATATTATATAATTTATGGGAGAAATATTTCGTTGGAAGGTAATAGGACCAACAGGTGCACTTGTTTTGATCGGCTTTTCGGCCACAAGCAAGTTCAGTTCATTAAAGGATGTCACAC
Source organism: Littorina saxatilis (assembly GCF_037325665.1). NCBI lineage: Eukaryota > Metazoa > Mollusca > Gastropoda > Littorinimorpha > Littorinidae > Littorina > Littorina saxatilis. The sequence continues at coordinate 978,019 of NC_090256.1, read as the reverse complement.
ACGAAAACTAGAGACAGCTCGGGCTCAATATTGTCTGATTATACATATATTGAAAACAACAAAGCCAGTTAGACTTCTAACGTTCCAAAACCGAGAATAACATTCCTGAATCAAAATGTGATTCTACAGATGATCCGATCCTTGCCCAGACCCTGTGTTACTAGCACGGTGACACTGACACTCCGCATTGTTTTGTACAACGCCTGAAGTGAACTGGACAAACACAATCACATGCACTTGCTCCTTGGCCGGCTTTTTAGCAAGAAGCCAGCACAGTTAATCACAGGACAAACATGAGACGGGAGTAGCCATACAGGATACACCTGAGGTATGTCCGGCCCTCGCACGCTCCAGGTATGTCTTCACATTACACTGAAAGGTAGCCCCGGCGTTAGGGGGAAACAAAGCCCCAGCGTTAAGGGGGGGGAGGGGGGGGGGGCTAAGTCCATGTTCCCCCTCAAGAGAAAAGATCAGCTTATACCCACTCCCGGCCGTGCCTTGACAAACGTCTTCCACGCGAAAAAGGCTACCCTACCCCCGGGTACGTCGAAGCTGCCTGCCAAATATCTGAGCTTATGTAGGATGCGTTTAAAACGGTGGTGTAACTTGCGATTCGTTTTGTTGTGCTCTGCATTTTCTAGGCATTTTCAGATTGAGGGTGCAATGTGATGTTTGATTTTGCAATGATGGGATGCAACACAGTGTATATTTTGCAGCACACTCATTCCCAAACTAGTCTGCTGCAAGAACATCCCATACATTCATCAGAGGACAAACTTCGCAAGTTACACCATGAACTTTATTCATCTTGCTAAGGTATCAAGACACGTTTGGTCTGAAGGCAGAGATTCAACCTTCTTTGCAAGCAACAATTATTTTCAAACAAACTTGAAACTGCCTTGCGGAAATAAGTTTTCTTGATTCAAGGGGCACTCAGTTTACTACATGTATGTATGTATTGACCGGAAGTCGTGCGTGTTGTGTCCCCTTAATGTCAGAGAAGAATAGCTTTCCTTGTAAAGTCTGCAAAATCGACTTTTGTCATTTTGTAAATTATAATACTTTTTTGAAGGGCCAAAAAACATTGAATCTTACTTGCTTTGCCTAAGCACAAAACCATTATAAGTTTGACATTATCTTTTGTACAACGTACCCCTCTGTGCAGGTCTTCTTTACAAATGTCTATGAAACCCATTTCGTAAAACTTGTGCAAGCGCAAAAATGATAAATCAAATATAGACGCTTTGCAGGAATAAAGCAACCACAGCTCACATGGTTTATTCATAACAACGAGGCCAAGAGTGCGTTCAACATCAAATATATACATGTATGTATTGCAAAATCTACAAAAAAATGTCTAGGACATTCTCTCTCTCTCTCTCTCTCTCTCTCTCTCTCTCTCTCTCTCTCTCTCTCTCTCTCTCTCTCTCTCTCTCTCTCTCTCTCTCTCTCTCTCTCTCTCTCTCTCTCTCTTTGATTATATATTGTTTTCTGTTCTTGTTGACCCTATATTAGGGTGAGGGCTGGATGTAAAAAAGCAATATTCTTGCTTATCTATTACCCTCGATAATAAAGATTTTGTCTTGTCTTGTCTCTCTCTCTCGCTCTCTCTCTTTTTTTTAAACTAAGCCTGGTACTTGAATAACAAAAACTATTAAACAATCTGTTGAACAAAATAACCTAAACCATACAATTTGTTTTAAAGTATCTCGTGTGTGTGTGTGAAAGAGAAGGCAATGTGTTTTCTACAGTATCTGGGAGAGCAGCAGCAGCAGCATTAAAAGCTTCACCGACGACCAGTTTCCGAAGTAAAACAGTCGTTTATTGATCTGTTAATGGGTACCCTGATTGGCGCTGATAGTGTCATAATGTAGACCGTTGTACTTTGACTGACACAGTGACAGGCAAACAATCGACCGAGAAAACCGCACGTTACACGCGGTAAATGTCGACGCGATGTCAGTATTTTATTAAGAAAAATGATGAAGTGCGTACTTCGTTCTACTTCCACATCTTCTTCACTAATTCTATAGTGAGATCGTGTGGACAGTGTTGCTGTTAGCTGAAAGACTGAATCAGTCTCAAATCATTAAACAAAGGTTGCAGAAGAAGACTGTGACAGTGTTACAGTTTTGAGAGCATGAAACTTACAGCACGACCCACTGAACTCGCAAAGTAAAAGTCTGAAAATGCGCTTAGATTCCGTCGGCCTCTTCCACTCGTTTGACAGGTGTATAAGTCACTGTCATTGATGGCATTTCTTAAATTACTTCGAAAACAACGAGTTGGTTCAATTGCGATGTTGCAACCTCAACATCATAACCCGTTACAAAAAGTATTCTGGGTTCCGTGCCCGTTGGAACTGCTCACAAAACGACATGTTCACTCTGACAGGCTACATCAATACTTTCGTCCCAGTCTAAGTACTTAGTTCACGATAAAGCTGCAAATAGCTGTTCCTAAAATATGATTCGAATTCTGCCCCACACTGTCAGTCAGCAAGCATGGAGAATTTATGAGACATTCAAGTTATCCCAGCGAAGCTGGAGGTATCCCGTGAACGCTATACTGTAATCGATTTGAGAAATGTGCACACCGAATAATACATGATAAAGAAGGATTCGTTGTGCCCGGCTACGTGCTACAGTTGGAGATGGAAGTTCACCAAAAATGAGGACCATACTAACAAAAATACGGTGGGTAAAATAGGCGCCCCCATTTTTTCAGCAAACGCCACCCCAGGCCGCTTTGGACGGGTAGAAATTCCGTAGTTTCCAAGTCTAATGGATAAAGCTCGCGTAAGAAGAATACGTCACGGTCGAAAGTCTTTGACGTCAATTAATGCATCATGACGTCATGCCTCCCTGTAGTCTTTCTCTCTCGCGCAGTGTGTGTGTTTGTGTTCATTTTGTGCACATGTGTTAGTGTTACTGTGTGTGTGTGTGTGTGTGTGTGTGTGTGTGTGTGTGTGTGTGTGTGTGTGTGTGTGTGTGTGTGTGTGTGTGTGTGTGTGTGCGCGCACGCG
>NC_090256.1:959994-972494 GCF_037325665.1 Littorina saxatilis | reverse complement strand
TGTTAGTGAGTGAGTGTGTGAGTGAGTGTGTGTGAGTGAGTGAGTGAGTGAGTGAGTGTGTGTGTGTGAGTGAGTGAGTGTGTGAGTGTGTGTGTGTGTGTGTGTGTGTGTGTGTGTGCGTGTGTTTGCTTGTCTGTTTTACACTGATAACGTGATGTATATATATTTATATACATATGTGTTTAGGGTACTAAAATGTTAATGTGAATCCTGTGTAATGAATGTCATTTTGTCTCGCAGTAACAATGCATACACACATGTACTAACAAAGTTAGTGAGTCATTGTGACAACAATGTAATAATCTACCATCTTTATGACTTCAAGTTACAACTCGTCAGTCCACTGTCGTGCACACTAGCAAGACATTTTATAAACAGCGCAGTACCGCTTTTAGCTTCATGTCACTTCACGAGCTGTTCAGCATACAGAGCAGACAAAACAATGATGCCGATGACATTGTTTACGCTGAGTGTCACAGCAGGTACAAAAGGACAAAAAGCGTGGGGGAGAGAGGGAAGGGCACGCCAGAATGGCATGTCACAAGAAGTATTGCTCAGCGGTACACAAGAGAGTGATGATCAGACCCGACCCCCTTTCGGCGCACCTGTGTTTATGGGACCGTCCCGTCAGTAGCGGTGTGGCCTACCTTTACACTGCACTCAGGTATCCGTCACAACATCGTGTCACTCTTACACCTGGCAGCGGCCGTGTCATAAGGACATGATCGTCACTGTGTAGTGTGTCACACACACACGCACACCTATGGCGGCAGACGTGACGAGCGACATACACGTTTGTGTTTGACTGAGAAACATGTGGGGCACAGGGCTCAGAATAAAACAGCATAAGCAAGCGCCACAGCAAAGACATGCCGCCACAACTCCAAACACACGCACGCGGGTTTGTTCGAGACAAATGATACACCTGTTCGAATTCAAGCTGAAACGAGAAAGTCACAGGGCTCCCCACACTTGAACAACCAAGCACACGACTCTTAACTTTTCAAACTCAACTTACCTGGCTAAGAGGTAATCCACGGGAGCACACAGGCGAGCACACCGATGATAATCCTAATGATCGTCCGATAATCGGGTAGGATTCCACCCCACACTTCCGCTACACTGAAGGCACAGGACAAAACTGCGCGACGCCGTGATAGCTCAGTGGTGGCTGGCGCAGACGACGACTCGAGCACACGAGAATTTCTCTCAATCGGCGCGCGCTGTTGTGTTGCCGTCTTGTTCAGTTTTCAGTGAGGGCCGGTTGTTGCCGTCTTGTTCAGTTTTCAGTGAGGGCCGGTTGTTGCCGTCTTGTTCAGTTTTCAGTGAGGGTTGTTGCCGTCTTGTTCAGTTTTCAGTGAGGGTTGTTGCCGTCTTGTTCAGTTTTCAGTGAGGGTTGTTGCTGTCTTGTTCAGTTTTCAGTGAGGGTTGTTGCTGTCTTGTTCAGTTTTCAGTGAGGGTTGTTGCCGTCTTGTTCAGTTTTCAGTGAGGGTTGTTGCTGTCTTGTTCAGTTTTCAGTGAGGGTTGTTGCTGTCTTGTTCAGTTTTCAGTGAGGGTTGTTGCTGTCTTGTTCAGTTTTCAGTGAGGGTTGTTGCTGTCTTGTTCAGTTTTCAGTGAGGGTTGTTGCTGTCTTGTTCAGTTTTCAGTGAGGGTTGTTGATGTCTTGTTCAGTTTTCAGTGAGGGTTGTTGCTGTCTTGTTCAGTTTTCAGTGAGGGTTGTTGATGTCTTGTTCAGTTTTCAGTGAGGGTTGTTGCTGTCTTGTTCAGTTTTCAGTGAGGGTTGTTGCCGTCTTGTTCAGTTTTCAGTGAGGGTTGTTGCCGTCTTGTTCAGTTTTCAGTGAGGGTTGTTGCTGTCTTGTTCAGTTTTCAGTGAGGGTTGTTGCTGTCTTGTTCAGTTTTCAGTGAGGGTTGTTGCCGTCTTGTTCAATTTTCAGTGAGGGTTGTTGCCGTCTTGTTCAGTTTTCAGTGAGGGTTGTTGCTGTCTTGTTCAGTTTTCAGTGAGGGTTGTTGCCGTCTTGTTCAGTTTTCAGTGAGGGTTGTTGCTGTCTTGTTCAGTTTTCAGTGAGGGTTGTTGCTGTCTTGTTCAGTTTTCAGTGAGGGTTGTTGCTGTCTTGTTCAGTTTTCAGTGATGGTTGTTGCCGTCTTGTTCAGTTTTCAGTGAGGGTTGTTGCTGTCTGCTCTGTCTACCCTTCGCGACCTGTACAAGATTTGTATGACTTCACAAAGATCTGTCAGCGCGCTTTTCGACTTATTTTTCTTCAATGTCAGAACTTTCAGCTGGTGTTTTTTATTACATTTAGTCAAGTTTTGACTAAATGTTTTAACGTAGAGGGGGGAATCGAGACGAGGGTCGTGGTGTATGTGCGTGCGTGCGTGCGTGCGTGTGTGTGTGTGTGTGTCTGTGTGTCTGTGTGTGTGTGTAGAGCGATTCAGACTAAACTACTGGACCGATCTTTATGAAATTTGACATGAGAGTTCCTGGGCATGATATCCCCGAATTTTTTTTTCATTTTTTTGATAAATGTCTTTGATGACGTCATATCCAGCTTTTCGTGAAAGTTGAGGCGGCACTGTCACGCCCTCATTTTTCAACCAAATTGGTTGAAATTTTGGTCAAGTAATCTTCGACGAAGCCCGGACTTCGGTATTGCATTTCAGCTTGGTGGCTTAAAAATCAATTAATGACTTTGGTCATTAAAAATCGGAAAATTGTAAAAAAAATTTATTTAACGATCCAAATTTACGTTCATCTTATTTTCCATCATTTTCTCATTCCAAAAACATATAAATATGTTATATTTGGATTAAAAACAAGCTCTGAAAATTAAATATATAAAAATTATTATCAAAATTAAATTGTCGAAATCAATTTAAAAACACTTTCATCTTATTCCTTGTCGGTTCCTGATTCCAAAAACATATAGATATGATATGTTTGGATTAAAAACACGCTCAGAAAGTTAAAACAAAGAGAGGTACAGAAAAGCGTGCTATCCTTCTTAGCGCAACTACTACCCCGCTCTTCTTGTCAGTTTCACTGCCTTTGCCATGAGCGGTGGACTGACGATGCTACGAGTATACGGTCTTGCTGAAAAATGGCATTGCGTTCAGTTTCATTCTGTGAGTTCGACAGCTACTTGACTAAATGTTGTATTTTCGCCTTACGCGACTTGTTAATTTTTGTTTTAGCTTGCTTTCCTTCAATATGACAAATCTGTCAGCTAACATTATTCATATCTTGAATGTGAAAATCTTTCAGTTCGCTTTTCTTCAGTGTGTCAAAACCCCTCCAGCCATACTTGCAGTCTATTATCATCTTCAGTGTGTCAAAACCCCTCCAGCCATACTTGCAGTCTATTATCATCTTCAGTGTGGCAAAAACCCCCCAGCCATACTTGCAGTCTATTATCATCTTCAGTGTGTCAAAACCCCTCCAGCCATACTTGCAGTCTATTATCATCTTCAGTGTGTCAAAACCCCTCCAGCCATACTTGCAGTCTATTATCATCTTCAAAAGGAAACTGTTGCGGCCGTTTTTCGATGGATGAGAAGCCATTAAAAAAAATCCAGAGACTGTGACCAGTGCAGGGAAAATAAGGGCTGAGGGATGCAACGCGGAACTTAACAAGGAGGATCTAGGACGGGAAGGGGTTGGAAAGGACGGAAGGAGACACGGAAATACATATCAAAGGACAATTTCCTTGCCAGGTCTTTGGTCTTGGACCGCTGCAAAACACATGCTGTCATATCCACACTTTCCATTTATTATTTACACCAAGAATGAAAAATAATTGTATTAAATGGAAGTTGCTTAAATCCCCCCCCCCCTAACCTTGATACACACACACATTCACAAACTCACACACACACACACACACACACACACACACACACACAGAAAGAGAGAGAGAGAGAGGGGGGAGGTTCAACCACAGGCACATGACACAGGGAGGGTGTGTGTGTGTGTGTGTGTGTGTTAAGCCCCCTCTTGCCCCCCTCCCTCCCCATCCTTTCACCCCCTCCCTCCCCATCCTTTCACCCCCTCCCTCCCCGTGTCATGTGTCTGCAACCCTCCTAGTACCCCTCTTCGATCAGCCACGTCTGCAAATCACCTGTTTTAGACCAGTATGATTATGTACCTTTGTCCGTACATTTCTGTGAATTTAACCAAATTCCTCACACAAGGACTCGAACTCGAACTCGAACTCGAAAACTTTATTACCGAGGGATGATAGCATTAGGTCCATATGGTCCTTTCTTACAGCTAGTCCCTACTATAATACACACATGAAACAAAGAATAAATATGAATGATAAAAAAATTAAAAAAACAATTCAATGAGACATCAAATTTACATTTAAACAGCGAACGCCGTACGAGAATTAAAAAATCATATTCCTCCTATGCCTCGACACGTCTGTTTTTCTGTTGTTTCTTTGAGTCTTTCTCACAGGAGGTAGGGGAAAGGCTCCTAATATGGACCGGCTCTCAGTAATATGGACCATCTCCTGTTCTGAATAACTAACGGCGCTAAAGCGCTCAAAACAATTTCATTCGCTTTATTCACCTTCTCTGGATAAGTTGCACATGTCAAAACACAAACCTCAAAATCGTTTGGCTTTTTCGCTTTTTTTTTTAACTTTTGGCAGCGTTCACTCTAAATGTGCTGCATAGAACGGACTCGTTTCTGTCCACAGCCAAAGCTTTCATAACACAAAAATGGCTATATTATATGACAGCTAAGACAGTATTTGTTACATTTTAACAGTGTGTATCCCGAGTTTCTACTGCAAACAAAAAATAATAGCAAAACCTCAAAGTATGTGTGAGTCCCCTAATATGGACCACCTTCAACAAATCGAAGAAAATAAAAACTAAAGGCAATTTTAATTAAAATTAATCTGAATCAGCTTGCTGAAAATAACCTATAACTAGCCCTTGAGATTTCAAAAAAATATAACAAATAGTCTTTTTTTGGGGAAGTTGATAATTTCACTTATTTTCACTCTGTTTTTGATAAGCTTCTTCAGTTTCCTGGTGTGCTTCAAATAATGCTCTCATCAACCCGAAACAGCTAAATCTAAAGCATATTTGAATTAGTCTGACTTGCACACTAAGTTGTATCATGTTATTTTGAAGTATAGGGGGCTTTTTACAGTGATTCGTGAAGGCCGCTTCACTGGTCCATATTGGGCACCCAGGCTCCTAATATGGACCCTTTGTGATTTTTTCTGTATTTAATTTTTGCTGAAGGTCTATCAAAGCTATTTCACTCTAATTAGGCCTAACTGTTAAACTAAGAGAGAAGGACTACCAACCACAAAATGAAACTTCTTCGCAAGAAAACAAGCTAGTTATCAGCAATAAACAAAAAGTGGTCCATATTAGGGGCCCTTCCCCTAATACCACTGTGTGTGTGTGTGTGTGTGTGTGTGTGTGTGTGTGTGTGTGCGTGCGTGTGCGTGTGTGCGTGCGTGTGTGTGTGTGTGTGTGTGTGCGTGTGTGTGTGCGTGTGTGTGTGTATGTGTGTGTGTTAGTGTGTGTGTGTGTGTGTGTGTGTGTGTATGGAGTGTGCGTGCGCACCACTTCCACGATAATTCGTAGGACTCTTTTCCCAGCGAACATTTGTCCTTTCACATTTTATCTGTTTTGGATGTGGACCAAACTTACTGGTTGTGGGTCTGTGGCTGTGTCCCCCCGCGCTGTGCTGAACGAGACACAAACAGGGTGACATATTAGTCACTGTCACTGTCACTGTCACTGTCACTGTCACTGTTGGGCTAAGGTCACTGCTCTAGAAAACCAGCCAAGTATGACGAGAATAAAGTGAAGTGCTATTCACAATGCCGTCACTCTCTTGTGTGTGTATGTGTGTGTGTGAGTGTGTGTGTGTGTGTGTGTGTGTGTGTGTGCGTGCGTGTGCGTGTGCGTGTGTGTGTGTGTGTGTGTGTGTGTACAATAATTTGTGTAAGAATGTACGGCACTCACACACACATACACACACACACACACACACACACACACACACACACACACACACACACACACAAACACACACCACACGCACGCACACGCAAGCAGAGCATATACAGGAAAGATAACTCGTGTATCACTCTATTGTTTCGAACCATTCCTTTGTTGCCTCCCTTGGTTTCAGCGAACAGCCGCGGGTGAGGTGGGTTTTTGGCACTCATTTGAGGGCAGCTTCCCTATTTCACAGGAGAAACAATATACTAAGATATTTCTAATAATGCAGCTCATTACTGTAGCACCTGATGATACGGAAATGTCACAGCAAATAAGCTTCTTCTCTTTTTAAGTGTTGTGATTTGTAAAAAAAAAAGTTGTAAATATTATTGGAAACACAGTTATATATGGCATTCCATTTGTCAAATAATTATTTGGATACTTTTTCATGTTTTTTTCACCAGTTTTAGCTAAATAATCATTATTTAGAAGCTCATGTGCTAAATAAGTAATTGTTCATAAACTAGCAGTTTTCACTATTTAGCGAATCTTTATTGCTACAAAAAGTGTGGGGGCCCAATGAGACGGGGGCCTAATGAGACGGGGGCCTAAAGAGACGGCGGCCCAATGACACGTTTTGTTATTGCTACAAAAAAGTGTGGGGGCCCAATGAGACGGGGGCCCAACTGATGAGACGGGGGCGCAAAGGGCAAACCCCCCTTTGCCTCTTTGTCCTACAGTAAAAAAAAACCTCCCCCCTTTTAGAATCCTCGATATAAGACCCCCTCCATTTTAAGACCCTGTTTTATCAGATTTTCTGTTCATAACCACCATACTTTACCCCCCGTTTATAACCACCATACTTTACCCCCCGTTTATAACCACCATACTTTACCCCCCGTTTATAACCACCATACTTTACCCCCCGTTTATAACCACCATACTTTACCCCCCGTTTATAACCACCATACTTTACCCCCCGTTTATAACCACCATACTTTACCCCCCGTTTATAACCACCATACTTTACCCCCCGTTTATAACCACCATACTTTACCCCCCGTTTATAACCACCATACTTTACCCCCCGTTTATAACCACCATACTTTACCCCCCGTTTATAACCACCATACTTTACCCCCCGTTTATAACCACCATACTTTACCCCCCGTTCATAACCACCATACTTTACCCCCCGTTTATAACCACCATACTTTACCCCCCGTTTATAACCATCATACTTTACCCCCCGTTTATAACCACCATACTTTACCCCCCGTTTATAACCACCATACTTTACCCCCCGTTTATAACCACCATACTTTACCCCCCGTTTATAACCACCATACTTTACCCCCCGTTTATAACCACCATACTTTACCCCCCGTTTATAACCACCATACTTTACCCCCCGTTTATAACCACCATACTTTACCCCCCGTTTATAACCACCATACTTTACCCCCCGTTTATAACTCCCTCCCGTGATTTTTCTCTGATTCTTTACTCTGAATTAACCATGCGCACTGCCACAAGCCACACGTGTATACATAAAGGCAAACAACACTATGTGCCCAGCCAATGGTTCTTACCACAAAGTTTGGCAGCAACAAATAAACAGTATTCACTGGTTCACTTCAAGCAGAAAGACCGACAGTTAATGGCACTGCACGTCGCTGGTAAATGATTGCCTAATTGCTATGATTGTGCGTAACAGATGACTCATGGAACGGCACCGATGACAAGGGAGCTAACTCAAGCTAGCTCAACTGATCGCGAAACATTGGTACACTCAGTTACGGAATTGATAACTTGTACAGAGGCATCAGTAAGTTGTAGAGAATGGACAGTTTACAAGCAGAAGGGGCGATATTTTCCCAGTCGTTTATTATGTGACATGATTAACGAAGCAACAGCAAAGAACGAAAGACTCAAGCCGCCGCACACTTGAAATGCGAAGGCGCCCGTGACGCACGCACGGCACGGCACGCACGCACGCACGCACGCACGCACACACACACACACACACACACACACACTTAAAATGCGCGCGCGCGCGTGTTCATGCGCAGCGAGTTCGTGTTTTACTAAGACAGTATTAATGCAATTAATGCAGTTCGTGCATATCACATAACCGTTCCAAGATTTCAGATGAATCATTTAGTCACTGCAGTTGGGTGATACATGTTGGGTATAGTAAGGGTTTAGAAAAAGAAAAGAAGGAATGCAAGATTAAACAACAGTAATGTTTTGGCTTGCCAAGGGATTCGAACCAAACCTTACCTTGCACGGGGTCAGTGTTCTGTATTGTTTCAGTATTGTTGATTTTGTTTTGCATGATTATATACTCTTATTCTACTCTCTTAGACAATATGTGATAACCGGCAAGGCGCTGACTTTCGTTTGTGCATTGTTGATGGTGAATGCATGTTAATTTATTTTTAATATATACTTTCTTATGTGATAACCAATGTGCTATATTTTCTCAGGACAAAGAACAAATGTTTATTTTGAATGTGTTATGTATGTTATTATTACGGACACAAACGCTCAGCAATGCAATTTCTCTTTTAGAGATTAATAAAGTTATTGTATATAGAGATTACACAACGTCATCGAGTGAGGGACCGAAAAATATTGAAACTCGAGGATGATTTTTTTGTGGTATCAACCGAGACCGTAGGTCGAGGTTGATACCACACAAAAAAATCATCCGAGAGTTTCAATATTTTTTGGTCCCTCACAAGATGACGTTTGTGTAATTTGTGTATACAATGATAAATTGATTGTATACAATGATCAATCTCTATACCTTCCTGTCACTGGAAGCAGCAACACTTGAAAGCATAAGTTCCCTTGACAAACGTCATTTATGATTGGCGTCATCTATGAATGACGTCACTGTCTAGACAAGACAAGTGCCGGTATCGGCAAACCTTGTCGCGGCAAAGGGCTATGACCCGTGCCTTGATACCATTGAGATCATAGGAGATGCACAGCAGTGCCGATACCAGGTTTCTTTAGCTTCACTTTAAAATGATATCAGAACGATAGTTATTCACTTGAAAGTGAACACAGGAGAGTTGTATACTGTAATGTATTGTACCTCTTTAGTGGTCCGGGGCGCTACCGACCGTCTGCGCTAACGGGGCTATCTGTCGGCTTGTGGAGCAAAAAAGTAAATTTATTACAGACGATGTTTGGACTTAACTCTGTCGGGTCTGTATGTGTTGTGAAAGAGTGACTACCCTTGCTTTTAGTGAGTCAAACAATCCACTCGTGCCCCTTGTCCACGTGTTTCAGACACACCCCACCCACGCTAGTGACTGGCCTGTGGATTGTCTGTCCCACTAAAAGCAAGGGTAGATAACTCGATCTTTCACAATCCATACTAACACAACAGAGTTATTTCCGGAATTCGTGTATTTGAGAGTTACTCCCCGTGAGTTCTTGAGCGTAACGGATGCGTTGCCGACTCGATCGTCGGTTCCGGAGTCGCTTGGGCCGTTCGTGTTTGAGTGCTGTATGCTCTATCAATATCAGTTTTCGAAGTGCGTTAACTTGATAGCTGCCGAAAACAAGTGGCATTGACTTCAAGCGTGAACCACATGATAATGACATTCGTACTCCTAACACTGAAACGCATGCGCATTGACCAATTATCGAAAGGCACTGACGTCGTTTTATATTAAAAAAAAAAGGATTTTCGTTCAAAGAATAACATCCGGTTTGGAGATTTTGAAGATTGTTTTTTTGCGATGAAGGGAAGCAACCAGTACTTGGAGGAGGATTCACTTGTGGCACTGTCTAAAGGCTTGAGGACTTCTGTCTTTGTGTATACGTCCTTGGCCCTGACATCTGGCCTTGACATCTTCTGTCTTTGTGTATACGTCCTTGGCCTTGACATCTTCTGTCTTTGTGCATACGTCCTTGGCCTTGACATCTTCTGTCTTTGTGCATACGTCCTTGGCCTTGACATCTTCTGTCTTTGTGTATACGTCCTTGGCCTTGACATCTTCTGTCTTTGTGTATACGTCCTTGGCCTTGACATCTTCTGTCTTTGTGTATACGTCCTTGGCCTTGACATCTTCTCTGGCTCTGCTTACCAACAAGAACATGAGCTAGATCCAATACTTGATTGAATTTTGCAACTTTGTTGTTGTTGCTGTAGTTGTTCTTTCTTTCCCCTGTCTCTCCGCGTGTCCGTCTGTCTGTCTGTCTGTCTGTCTGTCTGTCTGTCTGTCTGTCGTCGTCGTCGTCGTTGTTGTTGTTGTTGTTGTTGCTGCTGGTATTGTTATTGTTTTGGTTGTTGTTGTCATTATCGTTGCTTGTTGTAGAGGCTGCTGTTGTTGTTGTTTTGGTTGTTGTCAGTATCGTTGCTTGTTGTAGAGGCTGTTGTTGTTGTTGTGGTTGTTGTTGTCAGTATTGTTGCTTGTTGTAGCTGTTGTAGTTGGATTTTGTTATGGGGGAGTCGCACGTCAGATTTCAGTCCTCGCTGCTCGCTTAGCTATTCGACTTGCAGTTTGTTTAAAATGTGCGTTAATTTTGCAACTTTTGCTGCTGTTTTTGTTGCTTTAGTTGTTTTGTGTGTTTTCTTCTTCCGTCTCTTGTTGTTGCTAGTTTTGATAGTGCTGTTGTTCTTCTTCTTCAGTTAGGGGAGTAGCACGTAAGTTTTCGTCCCATCGCAACAAACTAACTTGCAGACATGCTGATTTAACTCGACAATTGCTCACCTGGTGAGCAATAATGGGTTCCGCTGGCCTGGCTTCTTGATGCTGGGAGAAGCACAAGGTCACTCACAGCTGGCTTCTCCTGAAACCGGTACACCTGATAATTATAGTTTTAACATCCAGGATGATCACATTCCAACTTCTTCTGTTGTTGCAGTTCCACCAAGCTCTGATCTTGTGGAAGCCGCCTGAGTGCACGTCGCGAGGGTATTTAGACTCCGAGTCCTCGTCGATTCACTGGGTCGAATTTCAACAGAATGTTTGTCGGCTACAACTGAGTCGTTCAGATGTTGGTGAGGCTAAATCGGACCCCCCCCCCCCCCCCCTCCCGATTTTTAAATGACTCTCAGCAGAATAGAACCCGCATGGCAGTCATTGTAGTATGGCAGTCATTGTAGCATGGCAGTCATTGTAGCATGTAGCATGGCAGTCATTGTAGCATGTAGCATGGCAGTCATTGTAGCATGTAGCATGGCAGTCATTGTAGCATGGCAGTCATTTTAGCATGGCAGTCATTGTAGCATGGCAGTCATTGTAGCACGGCAGTCATTGCAGCATGTAGCATGGCAGTTATTGTAGCATGGCAGTCATTGTAGCATGGCAGTCATTGCAGCACGGCAGTCATTGTAGCATGGCAGTTATAGTAGCATGGCAGTCATTGTAGCATGGCAGTCATCGTAGTCATTGTAGCATGGCAGTCATTGTAGCATGGAAGTCATTGCAGCATGGCAGTCATTGCAGCACGGCAGTCATTTCAGCATGGCAGTCATTGTAGCATAGCATTGTAGCATGGCAGTCATCGTAGTCATTGTAGTATGGCAGTCATTGTAGCATGGCAGTCATCGTAGTCATTGTAGTATGGCAGTCATTGTAGCATGGAAGTCATTGCAGCATGGCAGTCATTGCAGCATGGCAGTCATTGTAGCATGGCAGTCATTGTAGTATGGCAGTCATAGTAGCATGGCAGTCATTGTAGCATGGCAGTCATCGTAGTCATTGTAGCATGGCAGTCATTGTAGCATGGAAGTCATTGCAGCATGGCAGTCATTGTAGCATGGCAGTCATTGTAGCATGGCAGTTATAGTAGCATGGCAGTCATTGTAGCATGGCAGTCATCGTAGTCATTGTAGTATGGCAGTCATTGTAGCATGGCAGTCATTGTAGCATGGCAGTCATCGTAGTCATTGCAGCACGGCAGTCATTGTAGCATGGCAGTCATTGTAGCACGGCAGTCATTGTAGCATGGCAGTCATCGTAGTCATTGTAGCATGGCAGTCATTGTAGCATGGCAGTCATCGTAGTCATTGTAGCACGGCAGTCATTGTAGCATGGCAGTCATCGTAGTCATTGTAGCATGGCAGTCATTGTAGCATGGCAGTCATCGTAGTCATTGTAGCACGGCAGTCATTGTAGCATGGCAGTCATCGTAGTCATTGTAGCATGGCAGTCATTGTAGTCATTGTAGTATGGCAGTCATCGTAGTCATTGTAGTATGGCAGTCATTGTAGTCATTGTAGTATGGCAGTCATCGTAGTCATTGTAGCACGGCAGTCATTGCAGCATGTAGCATGGCAGTTATTGTAGTATGGCAGTCATTGTAGCATGGCAGTAATTGTAGCACGGCAGTCATTGTAGTATGGCAGTCATTGTAGCATGGCAGTCATTGTAGCATGGCAGTCATTGTAGCACGGCAGTCATTGTAGCACGGCAGTTATTGTAGCATGGAAGTCATTGTAGTATGGCAGTCATTGTAGTATGGCAGTCATTGTAGCATGGCAGTCATTGTAGCATGGCAGTTATTGT